>NC_079366.1:7640705-7875705 GCF_021018895.1 Seriola aureovittata | reverse complement strand
CTAAACACAGAGGACAGGCGTTGAATGCTGTGAAGATTGTGAAGCCCTTTGAGGAAAATATGTGATTTGTGATTCTCAGCTATATATATGACTTGATTAAGCACTATAACGAAGAACATAGCAACCACTCCGGTAGAGGAATGACTTTTACACAACAATGCTCACAGGGATATACATCACAGAAAGGGCATCATTATCATTCATATCATCATCATTATCTGCTTGGTGACTCTTGGGAAGCTCCTCTTAAAACTTTGGATGGATTTTTAGTCATGTGAATAGTTGGTGTGGACGGTCCATCCACGTAATGATGTAAGGGAGGGATCATGTTTTTTTCAGTCAGTGTCAGTGCCACCTTTAATTGACTTGAGTCACTTTCAACTTTGTTTGTTGTTTTACCCTTTAAACTTGTTTCTGCTCAGATAGTGTGGTGTCCTATTGTATTGATGACTGTCTGGTATTTCTACGCTCTATTAATTTCTCCAACTGAAAATTACAGACGTAAACAAAAGAGATCATATATGCCTCATATAGGCCTGAATATGATATATATATGATAACAATATGAAAATATCCACACAGGAACAATAAGATATCTTATTTATAATAAACTGTTTTATTTATTCTCAGTTGTGAGATGAAAGATCAATCAAACCATTGTTCATCTGCCACATGAATTTCACAGAGCTTTTTAAAGAACATGTTTTATTATAGCATGTGGAAAACATCATTGACTTCTGCTGGCTTTACATCATTATTTTCTATCAGATTAGACTGATTGATCAGATTTTATATAAAGGGCCGATGGATTTTGCAGCTCATACTAAAACCACTGATCACCAGATCACAGAAGGACCACATTATAAGTTGTGTTCCTGATATTTTTTCTGTGTGTGTTCCAGGTATATTTATGTACAAAATAAAAGGCAGAGTTCCTGGTTTATAACTTATAACTATATGCACCATATGTAAGTATCATATCAATGTAAATTTATAACTAGGAATAACTCTAACACATTGAGTTTACAGAAAAGCCTGGAAATGTTTGGAAAGTCGCTAAAAGTGTATATAAGGTGTATTGTTTCAAATTGGCAAGAATATAGTTTGTTTCATGTCGTTCGGGTCCTGTCTTATTGTGCTATATGTGAATTACTTTATGTGAACTATTTTATGCTAATTTAAAAGTTTATCTTGAAAAAGAGGCTCTCTGGTTAGAAAGAAGTTAAATAAAACCATACAATACAATAAATACAATAAATTCCATTAAAATAATTGTCTTTTCAGGTAATTTATATTTTTTACACTTTCCTTGCAAATACCTTGTAATTTCTATTACCTGTGATGGGATTTCAGAAACAAATGAACAAAAAAGGTATAGTACTAGTGACCTGCTGCTTACCATGTGAAATCTAATAACTTCAGTGTCTAACCCTAACCCTAATAAAGATTTTCCACATTGGAGGCCACACCATTGTATCCTCACTCCTTGTCTTTTGTCTCCTCTGAGAAGTGATTTGCCAACTTGAATGTCTTTCTGGATGCTGGGCCTTGACTGTGTGCAGTAACTGAATCCAGCTGTGATTGGAGGATCTTGAGCTGTGCCCCAGGGTACTCGGTTAATTTCCTCTGTCGTCCATCTCCTTTTGTGCATTCACTCTCACTGAGATGGAAGTGTGTGATTCACCCCTTCACTCTTTCACTCCTTCACTGGTGCTCACCTGAGTGGTGATTTGAAATTCTAACCGCAGGATTAATAAGCTCAGGGACGAAATCCAAGAGATTCAATTTTTTACCTCAGGGCCTCCTGTGGTACACAGCTGCTCCCCTGATTTCCTTCCTCTCCTCACCAGCACATGTGGAGCCTTGATGTCGGACGACATCTGACCTCACCTGTGTGGCCATGTTCAGAACTACAGCTGACTGGTTCGCTTGCTCCCTTGTGTGCACTTTGGACTAAGTAGCTCATGGACTTTCCTATGGCAGCTTACACCCACCACAATATTTTACCCACCCACTCAAGAAAAAAGGCAGAGGGCTTTAATTTAATAGCTGTCCCCCACTGTGATGAAGAGGGAGATTCAGATCATTTGTCCATGCACACTCTGAACCTCTGTGCTCACCCAGAGGTGGAAGAGCAAGGTTATTGCTTCTCGCAGCTTATTGCTTTTCCTGTTATTGTTTGTCCCAGTTCTTCTTGATTACAGCACTGAGGGGAATAGGAGTGAATAATTTTGTGACAGGCTGTTAAATGTGAACCCGGTCAGCCAGGCTATCATTATTATGGGCTTAGAAAACACTTTGTACGTAGCAGCCCAGTGCAGCAACGGTCTCACTTTTACTTCACTTTATTCCAGCTGTTCTATCTTTTCACTCTTTTAGATAATGGATTCATATTATGTTTTTTTGTCCAGCAAGGTGTAACATTCAGATTTCCACTTTGTCACATTTTCTTCCTCATATTCTCCTCTTCTTTCAACATATATATCCTGGCATGTCTTTCTGCCCCACTGTCTCTCTCTCTCTGCCTCCCTCCCTCTCTTTGATGATGGGGGTATTTCTATTCTGTGGGGGCTGTGAGCTCAGCGAGTTTGTTTCTGTGTCTATAATCCCCTCTCTCTGGGCGCCAGCATATAAAAGTGGCGAGGGGCCTGGCGCACACTCAAACAGACCAACAGTCACAGCCCCGAGTCTACTCCTTTACGCACACACTGCCACAGGTAAGACAGTGGACAAACATCATACAGAAAAGACAGAAGGGGAGGTAGACAGAGAGCAAGAGTAACCTGATGTGATACCTTATAATGATAACAACCAAGGAAGTCAATTGTAGTTCAAGCTGAAGCTATGGAGTCAAACAGTGCTGGTAAAATGTGAATTTCTTTAGTGCAAATCCATTAGTTATAAATAAATGCAGTGTGGCCTGTTCAGAATGAACACAGTTTTATTCTGAGTGCAAATTATGCCAAAACCAATTCTTACATCTAAAATATAACTTTAAAAATCAAGTTTGGTTTCACATATGATGCAAAAAATGAAATTAATTTTATTCTTGATGTTTTTTTGATGGAAAAGTTTTTTTCTTAAAATGAATATGAGTGTAAAGCAAATGACAAAATTGGTAATTTGTTTGGTTCAGTTTGAATTGAATTCACCTTTGTTGATGAAACGTATTAGAGCCGGGAGAGGGGATCAGAGCAGTTTGAGGTTTATATCTTTTTTTCTTTCTTTTTTGCTGAGGGGAGGGTAATCAAAATGTTTGTGCGGGAGTTTCTTCAGTGAATTACAAATTGATTACAAGTGATTTTAAATAGTAATTACTCAGTAATATGCAATTTAGATTTGGCATCTGTGCCAGTAAAAGCTTATTTGAATTGATAAAACATGAGAAATCTCATTCGTCATGTGATGTAAAATAACATGTCTTTTGTCTGACTTGGTTGCTATGTGTAAATCATTATTCCATTAACATTAAGGTGCAATTTTTTTTGTTTGTGTGCACATTAAGTTATTAGTGCCCCCCCCCATTTTTTGCAACAGTCCCTTAATGTGACAGACAGCTGAAAATCTTCTCTTCTTTTCAGTCATCATGTCTGCTGGAGGAGAGAAATCCAAGTCTGCTTCCCAGACCGATGGGAAGGCCGCTCAGAACAAGATGTCTGAGATGGGCATGATGTCCTACAAGGTACAGTACATCACCCAAAACACTCAAGTTTACACTCCCTTGTTCTTGTTTGGACACTTTCTCCTCTGCCACAGTCTTTCCATCTCATTTTTTCTCTTCTCAAGTGTAGCTCTTGACTTTGAAACCACATCGGTGACCTCCTTTCTCACTCCCATTCTTATTCTCTTTGCCCCAACAGATGTGCGTGTACGACCAGGAGAACTTCCAGGGACGCTGTATCGAGATCACCGGCGAGTGCATGAATGTGGTCGACATGGGAATGGATAGGGTGCGCTCCCTGCGTGTCGAGTGCGGACCGTAAGTGGCCTGTGCACATACAACCGCATATACACACCCACCCACACATGCAAGTAAAATGTACCCAGCACCCACACTTGTCTGAGCAAAGAGCAGTAATTTTGTACCTCACCATTATCTGACATTTCACACTCTGCATTTTAGGCATTTATCTCATGCTTTTATCCCGAGTGATTTGCAGAGAGTGCAGCAGTAGAATGAACTTCAAACCTAAATTACTGACATAACAAAGCAGCAAACAGCAGTGACTGTGAAGAGAAATCAAAGATACACAGCAAGTTAAGAGTTGAAGCAATGTTCAAGGTTTCACGAGAACAGTGACAAAGTCTCTATTATACTGTGCTTAAAGTGAATTAAAGGTCACATCCATAGATTTATTCTGTTTTGTATTGCACTTCCACAAAATTGGGCCACAAGAAGAGACACATTAAAACAAGAGATGTAGCCCTAAGCCCCTGTTGGCACCCATGCACAGTCCTGCCACATAGCAGGTTTATGTCCAGTCTTGTTTGAAAACAAGTCTCCAAATCCAGTGACAAATGAGCTAAGTTGGCAATACTGCGACCTACAAACGCCCCCCGATTGATGATAGATAGCTATTTTTATTACTTTATTTTTTTAAACTCCAACTCAGTCATGTGGCATTCGGCTGACCAATGGTGGAATTATGATCACGCAGTCAGTCACTCACTCCAAAAACACTGGATCCTACATTTGATGACATCTCAAGGGTTATTTTTTCGAACATTTCAAATCTCCCCTCAGAGCTACTGAACATGCAATATACAACTGTTCTCACGGGATGAGTAGTGCTTCTTGTTATGAGTAAACAGATGTTTCTATGGAAAATTGGTGGACTTCTTCTTTAAAAGGCAATACAATGATCACTGGATCTCATCGCCCTCCTCCTCTCGCCTCATTGTTTTGGTTCTTTCCCTCCTCAGCTTCGTCGGCTTTGAGCAGATGAACTTCTGTGGTGAGATGTTCATCCTGGAGAAGGGCGAATACCCCCGCTGGGACTCCTGGAGCAACTGCCAGAAGAACGACTACCTGCTGTCCTTCAGGCCCGTCCGCATGGTAAACCCACTCGGCTGAAGATTTATCTATGTTTCCCACACTCCTGATGGTAGTTTGCTCGTGTTTCAATCGCTCACCCCTCCTTTATCTCTTTTCACCACCTTGCAGGATCCTGAGAAGCACAAGATCTGCCTGTACGAGGTCGGAGAGTTCAAGGGTCGTAAGATGGAGATCATGGACGATGATGTCCCCAGCCTGTTTTCCTACGGTTTCACCGACAGAGTGGGCAGCATCATGGTCAGCTGTGGAACGTGAGTACTGTGGGAAACATGCTACGAGCATTTTCTTGCTTTTCCAGAAAAAAGAGGGTTCATTATTTTGGGAAATGCACTTATATGTTTTCCCAACAACTATTCCTTTAAACATCAAGCCTGTCTACAGAGCAGTAACTCAGCGGTCTTAAATCCTTCCTCTATTTGCAGCTCTCATTAATTTTTCAACAGTGCCAACAAAAAAATATTACACCCTGCTCTTGCAAGAGCTGCGTCAAAAAAAAGTCTTCCTGCATGTGTCAGACAGCTTCCACATCCGGGACGTCATTCTCGAACTGCAGAAACAGCAGCATAATCACCAACTATCTGAGTACCCTCAGTGCCTGGGAGAGCGAGTTCAGGAATAGCGGCTTTTTCATCAGCAGCTAGACAAAGGTGTCATCGGCGTCAGCAGCTGAGTGTCTCTCAGAGGTGTGGCAGGCAGCAGACACAGTCTCTTAAATGCTGTGATTACTTCATTTGTAGCACCCCACCTTTCCTGAAACAAGCAGCAGGGAGGGGGACTCACCTGTGATTTCATGCTGACAGCATGACAAACAGATCGATGTTTATTTGTTAGATATTTGTCCTTCCTAATTTGTCTTTCTAGCATCTTTCTCTCACATTTTATTTGTTTGTTTCTCATCTTTCAACCTGGTGTTTTACTGCCAGGAATCAATTTTCCCTGTTCTATCGGACATCTTTTCCCTCGCCCCTTCATCTATTATAATTTCCTCTGCAACCTTGCAATCCACCCCTAATTTGAAAATGTAAATTCCCTTTCCTTCCTCTCTCCTCTTCCTGTGTCTCTCCCCAGCTGGGTGGGTTACCAGTTCCCCGGCTACCGTGGCAGCCAGTACCTGCTGGAGAAGGGTGAATTCAGGCATTTCAACGAGTTTGGTGCCCGCAGCCCCCAGATGCAGTCCATCAGGCGCATCCGTGACATGCAGTGGCACCCACACGGCTGCTACACCACATCCTCCAAGTGAAACCCAGCGAGGGCGAGGAAGAGAGGGATCGGAGGAGAGATGGAAGCTGAGGGTGGGCGAAGAGATGGAGGGGAAAGAGGAGGGAAGGCCAAGAAGGAGAGGAGGGAGAGGGTGTAATATTTACTCCTCTGCTCCTAAAACTCTTGGTGGTTTGAGGGCAGGATTGGACGGAAAGCAGTTGGTTGTTATTTTTAGCTGTGGGAACATTGTAATCTAGTGACCAATGAAAAGTTATTCAAGATGAAGTAGAGGAAGAGGAGATAATTATATGGACCACAGAGACCGTATCTGATAATAAATGCTCTCTCCATTTTTGTTCTCCCTCTCTCACCGACTCTGTTTGTCAGCTCCCTGCTCCACACTTTCCCCCTCTCTCCTCCCCTCCCTCCCTCTCTCCCCCTCACACACTTTGCTTCCACATCCCATCAACGTCAGCCCTCATTCAGCCCGTTGGAGCCCATCTGAGGAGGGGAGGGGGCGTACCAGTGTGGATTTCTGTGTGTTTGTGTGGGGGATGTGAAACAGAAGGAAGCCACATTAAGAGAGAGGAGGCAAATTCTCTGTGCTCAGAGAACTGCATCAACCCTACACCCCAATAAAGCATCTCACATCCTGCTCCACTTGAAATGAAGTCTTCTTTAACAGATACAGTTTTGATATATATGTTAAATGCCTGGATGGACCCTGGATCACAAGTCACAGGTCATTTCACACCCTAGGTCGATTGTCTCTACCCTCTCATATGACCCAGAGGAGCGTTTCCAGAGCGGCAGGACACATGCCAAACATAAACTGTTAAAAATCAGTTGAAAAAAACCTGTGATAGAGGTTTGCTTAGGGTTAGGCACCAAAACAACGTAGTTAGGTTTAGGGAAAGATCATGGTTTGGGTTATGATAAGTACTTTGCTCAGGTTAGAGAACCGTAATGGTCATGGATAGAATATAGAACAATCACGGTCATTTTCAGATACAAAGTGTTTATTTATATTTAACCAAAACCACAAATGCTGCAAAGTGAAGCTCAAACATCCAAGTAACAATGAGTAAAACACATTTTTGAGTGGATGGAGACTTCAGTAGAAAAAAAACAAAAATATATCAACACATCCACACTTTTGACTCTGCCTTTGGAAAAAGCAGCAACCTCTGGGGCTAAAGATGAAGCCAAGTGCCAAAAACTGCAATTCCTCAAAAGTGAGTCAATCCTCCTTGACTCCCATGTTAAAATGCGCAACTTCACAGCAGAAATAAAAAAAGGTTTACAGCCTGGTACAAAAAACGGTTTTGGTCTCTGTAGATAATTTCCCCCTTCGTGACAACTGTTTATATAACTCACTCAATTTTTATCAAGGCTTAAAGTTCTGCATAATTGAGGGCGTGGTCGCTTTGCATGACATGTGGTTGACACGCTCCACCTCTCTGCCCTTTTCTCGATTAGCCGGGGGTTCAGCAAAGTCAAGCACTGCCAAGATGGCGATGGTGGACCAGCCCACTCTTATCCTCAAAACCGCTCTTCAGAAACCTGTGGCCGATGTCACGGAGGCTACATCCATCTTAATATACAGCCTATGCTTTGGACTTTACAACAAAAAAATATCACTACAAACACAGTTCCTCAGTTTAGGGTCTCCTGTGTCTTGGGTTTGATAAGTTTGGGGCTCACTGTCTTATACATTGTAACTGGAACTGCACATTAGAAGATTTATGATGCGTCTTTCTGGAAAGAGTCGGACTGAGACTTCCTGCCCGAGCAAATACTACAAAACAAACAATATGTCTCAAAAAACGGTGTTACTTCACACACTTCAAATAACTTGAAGAATCAGCCGTCCCACTGGATTTGTTATTGTCAGAGCACATCTTGAGGTAATTAGCGATTTCTTTTCCCCAGTCCACATGCAGTGTAACCGCTCAATATAATGCGTGCAGAGACACAGATTTGATTTGTACTGATGGAAAACAAGTTTGGACTGATATTGTTGATCTGTGAAAGAAGAAAGCACTCTACCTCCTCTACCATAGAACTCTGTATGAAACAGAACATTATGTTTTCAAGCTTTTTGAAATGAATGATTCATTATTTATCTTCCCCACCAAAGAGAATATTGATGCCTGGTGTGGTCTGTCAACAAAATGGATTGGACTGCATTTGAGCATTCACACTTTCTATTTATAAAATATGATTTATCCAATGCTTAATTCCCCCTAAGGATAATGAAATATTGAAAAATAGCAAACTACATCCTACATAATATAATCTGCATATTCTCTCTGTGCCATGCAGGTTATCCACAATGTTATGTCAGTGATGATTAGACTTTATATAGATTGCTGAGAGTGCTTCAAATCAAACTTGCTTAATGAGGCAATTTTCAGTAGACCGCATTAGAGTATCATTCTGTCATTGTTAGCCCAGAAATAGTGGATACAGTACATAAATATGACACTTCACTCTTCTCTCCAAACCTCCTGACTAATACAAACTTTCTATTTAACTACAACAAAAGATTAATATTGTCATGACAACAATAGAGTCACACTCCAGTAAGAAAATGTCTGATCTAACACAATAACATGTTTATTCCCACTATTTCAAACCTGTATGCAAAAGGTTGTTAAAGTTCATACAGGGTGATTTTTCAGTACACAGTATCCTAATATCTAGGAAGTAGTTTGATGTAATGTGAATATAACAGTGGTTTTATAATGACCACAAGTTTTAAAGTTTGTTCTTTGCAGCACAATATCTTGTTGAAAAGATACCAAAAAAGAAACAACGTCTCATCAAAGTTCCTGCAGAGAAATTTAACAAGTTTGGCAGTGTGGAAAAATACTGTGTATAGTCCAGTGATGATGAAAAATACACAGAATTCTTCCAACACAAAGACCTGAACAATCTGATGCAATAACACAACCAAAGCCCAAGCAAAATAGATAGATAGATAGATAGATAGATAGATAGATAGATAGATAGATAGAAATTAAAATGTGATAGCAGCTGAATCCAGCTGAGTTTAGATGAATTATAGAGATGCATTATAGAGTCTTACTGCACTAGGCAGGGATGACTTCCTGTAATGTTCCCTGACGCAGCAGGGTTGTACGTGTCTGTTGCTGAATGTGCTCTTAAGTTTGTCTAAAGTTTCATGGGGGTGATGGGTGACATTTTCCATGATTTGCCAGAATTCAGTCCTCAGCCACCTCCTCCGGTGTGACCAGCCTCAGACCATCAACAGACTCGGCCTTCTCAGTGAGTTTATTCAGTCTGCACAGCACGGCACGGCACGGCACGGCACGGCACGGCACGGCACGGCACGGCACAGCACAGCACAGCACAGCACAGCACAGCACAGAGGACAGTGCAACAACAGACTGACAGAACATATAGAAAATCTTGAATTTTGAAGCCTCCAGTGTTCAGTCACAGTTGTCTGTGTCAGACAGATGTTGACGGATGGGGCGGGGGATCTGAACACGAACATCTTGCACTTATTGAGCAATAGGTCTGGCTACTACTCAAACCTGCATGTCGGTTAACGTGCACAGGTGCTGTTCAGAGACGTTAATGTTGCTGTTTTCCTTTATACTTGTAATTGTATTGTGTCCAAGTCAGTTCCAGTCTTATGTTTTCCAGCCTCCTTCTAACAGGGAGGTGGATCAATCAGTCTGATTGATTCTTACAGGGCTGAGATTTGGGAGCTGTGGATGTTGCCTGGGTTACTCATAATGATGTTCTGTGCGCAAATCTCAAACGAGTGCAGGTTCGACATTGATGAGCTCTGGGTCTGTGCACTACGCTGACAAGGATTTTGAACTTTGGTTTTAAGTTTGACCCCAGATACTTTTGACGTCAATACCGTCCCTCCAGTGGCACGCTGACTATGATGGGAGGCAGAAATTAAAGGTGAAAAGGTTCATTTTTTTTTGCATCTCTGAATCCTCGCACTTATGTAACGCAGCTCCCTGATCCTACTGGGAGTTGTGTAAAACACTGCAGAAAAAGTACCAACTTAGAAAATTCATATTGCGAATGTTGACTTTCTGTTGTAGATCATAGCATCCGACACTACTTTGTAGGATTTTGTGCTCCACCTTGCGAAAATCACTAACTCTTGCATGTTTGGACTGCAACTCCTGTAAGTCCTCTTCAATCGTGTAGCTAGAACTGTTGACCAAATCTATATCTTTGGATAACTACTCTGTATTACTTAAGTCATTCAAGTCCAATTTTTATTTACATAGCGCCAAATCACAACAGAAGTTATTGCAAGGCTTTTCAAATAGAGCAGGTCTGGACCGTACTCTTACCTATCTTACTAAACTCCTGATGACATAAGGGTAATTACTAAGAACACCATTTGTTCTTCCAGGGAACTACGTGACATTTTGAATACTAACTAGATGATACAGCCAACTGTTTGTTAGTCATGCAGAGAATCAAAGTGGAGACGTATTTCAGGATATTTCCATGGCTCTGGATGCAAAACCCCTGATGACTTTCATCCCAGACAGTGTTGGAGCAGCAGCCGCTTGGATGAACATGAAGCTTTCCTGGCCGAATCATCAGTATGAAAAGCAACTGTGTTAAAAAAAAATATAAAATATATAAGACACAAGGAGCAGAGATCACCCTGACTCCTGTACCGAAGTAAGAGACGGTCGATAACTGAGCTTAAAATTCTGCTGGCTACACCTCTAATGGCAGCTGAAGCTTGAGTTTACATTTTGAAGACTCCTGTTAATAATTAAAAGATTTTGCGTTATGAATCAATTCATCCTCAGATCCTGGGTCAGTGTTAGAAGACTTTGCCAGCAGTGCAGTGTTTGGTCCTAGAGGCAACAACAAAGCCTTCTGAATCTGATACAGCCGTGATTCATTGCTGGCTCCTTCTCCATAGCAAAGACATGATGGGACTTATGGGTATTGTAGTCTTTAAAGCCACCGAAAGATATAAAAAGATTTCTTAGAAACAAAACAGCAATTTTCGGAACTAGTTATCATAACGTGGCTCTTTAGTGTCATTAAATTAACCAATGCTGCCATGATGAGGGACATGAGGTTTCAAATGTGACTCCACCCACTTTGCTGCTCCCCTGTGACAGCTAATTGATTGGCAGGTCTTGGTTTGTTCAATTATGAGAACAAATTGAGATGCTCAGTTATTACATGAATGAACACTGTGCGATGAATAGGAGACCTCCCAGCCACAGTGGATACAGCTGTAGCATGCAGTCGTCACCACACAAACATGTAGGTGGAGGAGAGAAACAGAAATAGAAAAACAGGAAGAGGTCTTCCAGCTGAGAAGAAGTCAACCTTTTGCCACTTAAAAGAAATATTGTTCTTATGGCCTTGTTCCATTCACCTTATATTGACTTTTTGTGTAGTCATTTCAATGATAGCTGCACAGGAAAAACCTCTTCATGACATCATGTGACAGGAATAAGAAAAACCCAAATTCAAGCCGCTTTAGCAATGGTCCTGTAAGTTTACTTTAATGTGTGATGGTGTACCATTTTCCTCATTATTCTTTCATCCCTCCGCTCTGAAACACCTCAGTATCTGCTTTTGAAAAAATCAGTAAAACCAATTTTTACCAAAACAAATTCCCATGCAGCCTCCCTCCAGAAATAAGCTTTCCAAGTTCAACCCCTTTTTTCTCCCCTCAAACACACTTCACCTGTCACACTGGCACCCAGTTTAGTTCAGCCTATAAATACATTGAGATAAGACACCTACAAGGTGCTATGAGCCTTCCTCACTATGCAGTTAAATGTGGATTGGAGGAGTATTGACGTCAGACTGACACGCACGCACACACATGCAAATACGCACAAGTTAACACACACACATATGGACGTTCATGCGTGAGTAGACCCGAGCACAAGCCGGTGCACTCACTCACACACACACAGGCACACATGCGGCTACTCTTATTTCCAGCCCTGCTTCTGATGTCACTCTGTGGATTGGGACTGTATCAGCAGCAGGACATTATGGGATAGCTTATAAGAGCTTAATGACTCCTTGAGGTACCACACTGCTGAATAATGGGTAGAGAGGAAGAGAGAGACAGCGAGATAGAAAGGAAGAATGCACACAGTCTTCACACAGCTATATATCCACTCAGTCTTCGCCACCTTTTCACTCCAATTCCATTGCTACACTCCTCACTCCATCTGGTGATTTATTAGGTCTGCCGTCTGATTGGCTGCTCAGATGGGTGGTCATTCACTGCAGGCAACAGAAACGTATCACATTTATTAGATGCTGTGTGCTTGCATGCACGTCTTTGTCAACTTATGTTCCCCGTCGCATTTCTTCTCCCACCCGGGTGAAGTCACTCAGGTACAGACCCCAGGGGTTATAGAAGTTTTCCATAACAACAACAGTGTGATTTTCAAGAGGATGTACAACAAATCATGCTCAATGGAAGCCTGTAGGGACTGTAATTTAATTGGTAATAACGTGAAGAGGATTTCTTCAATCTATGGATTTGTCAAGTTTAATAAAATCATCAGAACTACAGTCACAGTATCTTTAAAGCTGCTTTATGGAAGACCAGATATGACTCATTATAAGATAAACTAGGAAAATCTAGGCAAATTGGACGAGGGAAAATTAAGATCAAAGGTGAGAATAATGATAAAAAACAATGGAATGAAAAAAATACACATGTATAAATGTATTTGGATATTTATATGAACATTGTGTGGATTTATTTATCCATTAATTTACTGTTCCTTTTTATTGAATAGTTTTTTTTCTTTCGTGAGTTTATTCTGAAATGTAGTTATTCTAATATATTTTTTCTTTCTTTATTTGTCGGTTTAACATTCATTACTACGTTTTATTTATTATCGTTTGCCATTTTATTTAAAAATATTAAAATATATTTTTTTAATTTGTTGTATTTACCCATTAATGTTTTTTTGGTTTGGTCCTCCATACATTAGGCTGCAGTCATTATCTTGCTTCCCACAAAGTGCACTGTAACTGTTTCTCAGCAAGCCTAATGAGTTTAGTCAGAGTTACAGGCAGGAAACCACAAAGCAGATGATTCTCTGTATTGTTTTATTGCATGTGGTAAGTCAAAGAGTTTCTCCAGAAACTGAATGTGTCATCTGTACTAATTTTACTGTGATATTTGAATAATAAACCTACGTGCAGCCTCATTAATCATTACAATTGGCAGTAATTTGGATGCTGCCATTGTTATATGCAGGGATTATGATGTATAAGTTTGGAAACGGCCTGCACACGTATGTTGAGTAGGAGTGGACTGACAATTTTATTCTCATTGTCCAATTATGAGTAATGCTAACTCACTATTTGTAAGTCGGAGGGAAAAGGGGAACGTGTTGGACCATATGGAGGAAAACCTTCTCGTTCCTGGACGATCACAGTGTGATTCTGATGATGATTTCTGTCTAGTTTCTGATATGCAGCCACACAAATTAACCATGCACAAATAAATTTGCACTATATTTGCGCTCACGCATACACACATGTGCGAACACACACAAGCACACAAATACTTCAACCTGACAGTTGGTGTGCGTCACGGAGTGTTGATGCTCATTCAGTGCCTCTACGAAAAGTCTCAGACTGACTGTTGAGTGATGTAAGATTGATATGTAACTCCTCTTCTTTCTGCTCAGACAAACGAGTGGGTGTGTGGAGCTTTCAGGAAGATAGATGGGGAAGAGAGGGAGAGGGAAGAAGTGGGAATAGTACAATACTGATTATGTTTTTTTTTTCTTTTGTTATTTGTGACAGTTTACTCCACAGCTGGGGACGAAAAATGTTGCAAGCAGGTGTTTACATGTTGTGTGACAGGTGACATTTTTTTTGGTGAAGGCTACCTGTTATGCTCCTGGTTACGTGTGAAACGAATGATGAAAATATTTCTCTCTCGCCTCCCTCGCCCCCGGCCTTTATCTCAGCCTCTCTCCCTCCTTGTCTCCCTAACAAGACCCCCGTGTCTGCCTGTTTCCCTCTCTCACATCAGTCTCTCTCTCTCTCTCTCTCTCTCTCTCTCTCTCTCTGCAGCACAGGCCTCTTCCCTCTTTGGTTTACTGTGTCCGTATTACGCGTCCATCTGCGTCATGCATGAGGCATGTCTGAGGGTTAAAAATAATAGATGAAAGTGGAACAGACGGATGCAGGGAGAAAGGAGAGGGGGACTCATGACTAGTGGTGAAGTTGTGGAGGATAGAGGAAGGAGAGAGGGGGAGGAGTGGTCTTAGAGGCAGCAGCCTGCAGGAGAAAAGTAATAAATCCATCCATTAATAGCTGTTTGTTCATGTATTTATTTATTCTCCAGTCCATTACCTGTGAATGCGGTGCCACTGGGGTGTCACAGGAACTGAATGCTTTCTGTCTGGCTGTGTCAGCGATGGACACAGATCCTAATGAAAGTCTCTGAATCCAGAGTGATGGGAGATAATGGCCAAAATTCACAATAACCAGACAAACAGAAAGTGAGGTGTGTATCCTGGAAAAGCCTGTTTATCTGCTAACACATATTTCTATCTTTAGTACGGCCAAATGATGATGAAGAATCTCCAAAACTGAAAACGAGCTTTGGAAAGTTTTGAGAAAAGTTACACAGGAGCCTCCTCAAGACCTCTTTTTAATTCTTCATACATCTATTTCTGTTACTTTTCGTGTGTATAACTAAGTGTTACACCATGAACACCTTCCAAGAAACTGTGTCTGTGTGTCTGCTGTTATCCCAATTTGAACAACTGCCATGTCTCACCAGTCTCTATGACGTCCTGCTTCTGACCCTGGAATATTTGCTGGCCCCAAGATTTGTTGTGTGTCTTTCATTAAACAACAAATTAAATTAGGAATATACAACATATAAGCACAAATCTGAAGTAATGATGGTTTTGAAAGGGCCAGGGCCTTTCTTCTTTCTTTAACACCCTTAATCATGTGGATAATTTGAGCTTTAGAGGTGCACATTCCCAACATTTCAATTAAATCCACACAAACCAATTGACACCATGAGGCAGGTGCCCACTTCACCCCTCTGATAATCCAGCCTTGCATACAAAAGCTTTGTTTCAAACTTGCTTTCAGGGTTTGGAGCTGTACAAATCTGGTTTCTCCACTATGGGCACAAACACCAGAGCTAATGCTCTCTGACAGCTGAGATGTGAATGCGTGTGTTTATATTTTGGCAGCCAGGGTAATGTACAAGGTTGTAGTTGAGTTTTCAGACGACAGACCTGTCAAAGCTAAAGTACTTGGAAGTTGCAGCTGTGTCTCTACAGTCTGTGGCAGTTGCCACATTTGCAGGAGGAAGCGCTACGTGCAGCCATACTGTAGGTGTAGTGGTGGAACATGACAACAGCTTCAACATGACAAAAATAACAAGACAAGGTATAAAACTAGTATATGGCTGGACACGGAGCCATGTTTCCAATTTTCTGAACCTTGCGTCCAAAATAAACTTGATTTTTTACATGAACCATTATCACTAAAGCAGGCAGAGAAATTACTAAACATAAGCCACACTGAGCAAGAGCTGCAGAGTGGGAGGGAGAGAGAGAGAGAAACCATTGGTGACCGCTAAGCTAAAGAAACTATCAGATCTGAATAGCATGTAAACAACAGAAATGCAGGCAAGTGGAAATGTGATAACAGGCCCTACCTCCTCCCACTTCCTGTTACCTTCTGCATTTGAAGTAAATAAAGACACTGGTCACTATTTGAGGAGTTGAAGCAGTTGAAGTTTGACTGTTGTGGATCCACTGTAAATGCTCCTGTTCCGGCAAAATCATTTAGAAAGAGCAACGACCAATGGGAAAAGTCCAACACTCGGCCGACCAGTGGTTTAAATTCATCACTCACTCCGTCACAAACAGTTGTGGATGTATTTCTGGACCGTGGCCATTCCAGCCAAAGATGTAGGCTTAGTAATGTGCATGTGTGGACCAGTACTGGGCAGTAGTGCATTACAGTAGCACTACAGTGATTCATTTTTTCAGTATCCAGCACTGTAAACACTGTCGTCCAATTATTTAATTATTTATTCATTTTGACGTCCCTTTAGTGGCAGTTGGGAGTCATGGGATTCTCCTTGTCTCTTCCCCCCGTGTGTCATATCACTGACATCCGTCCACAGGACCTGCTCCTCGCTTACTCTGTGTCTCGACATGGGCTGTGTGTGTGTGTGTGTGTGTGTGTGTGTGTGTATGTTGGTTGGTCTTTCCTGTTATTTCTTTGTGTTTCGTCTCACTTCCTCACCTCTGTTTATTTTTTATGTTTATTTTATTGTATAGTACTCAGTCACCTTTTGTGCTGGTGAAGGTTTTTTCTTGGAAATTGCCCGACCAAGGTTTTCTAACTATCACAGTCCTCAAGTTTCTCAAGTGTGTTACAAAAGCATTTTCACGGTGCAAATAATCTCATGGCCCCATTAACTCGCTCACACTTTCACATTCTAAGCGGCTGTTATTAAGCCAGGATCATTTACTAGCCTCAGCGCTGTGATACTGCCTAACCATGAGCTCTTGTTCTTGATGAGCAGTCGGCACATACGTCGGTAACGTCGGTGAGGAGCAGTGCTGTTAAAAAGGCTGCTTTACAATAATTAAACTCGACAGTGAAAAACTCACAGCTTCCTGGAGTAGGAGAGGGAACATCTTCAGAAAAAAAAAGACCTTAACACCTGGAGAGAAGTGTTAATAAGAAAATGTATGCGCAGACTAGACACATACGCATACGCAAGTGTAACACACAGTGGTAATATTTGGAGGAAATGATGACATGATGGCTGTTGGTGTGAGAAGTGTGAGAAGAGAAGTTGGGAAAGAGAATGCCTATGTTAATCTAGCATTAACCGTAACAGTGTGCTTTGACAGGACTGTAATCATGCCAAAAACGCTCCAGAGAACTGGATCAAACTGAGCTGAGATGCACAAATGGACCCGGAGCCGATCAAACACGGCAACAGATTGGAGAAAAAAACACAATTGCTATCTTTTTCCAAGCAGAAGATATGACCCGGCTGACTTTTCTATTCCTCTGTGCAACATCCTGATCAAACACAGACTTAATGACCATCAGCTCCCTGGAGATAAAGGAAGAGGCTGCCTAGAAAGAAGAGAGTGTGTAGTCACTACATGATAAGAGAGAAACTGTATCCTCTGCTGTGAAAAATATTTCTCCCTGGTGGGAATCGTTCCAAGATGAAATTTTCTCCTCTCTCTCTCTCTCTCTGTGTTTGAGGCCAGGACGGTCTGTGACCCTCATGGCTGAAGGATCATCTGCTGTGTTGCTGTAAAATACACAGTTCTCAGGCAGCGATAGAGCTTCTGTGTGACTGGGCCCGATTTCAACACGCTTTACATTTTTCATATATCAATACTACAAGATCCTGTGTCTCCCGCCGTCTTAATATCGCAACTCAACCTGATTTCATACTTCAAGCGGACGTGATTGATATTTTTATGATAACAATTACTTAGTTAGCGAACTAATTTATGAGGTGAGACAGCGCATTAGTGAACTTGCAGCGACCGATTCGAGAGGTTGTAGTCGTGGTCATGCTGGAAAATAAAGATGAGATATGGAGTCCATGTTTGAATATTTGCTAAATATTTACCTGCATAATTTTTTCATTTTTTTTTGATGTTGTTCAATCCTTACTAACTAGAAAGCTCCACCTCTGCTGAAATAGAAAATTAAGCCCTGATACAGAGACGTGATTATTCTCCTCACAGCTTTATGGTCCATGCGCTTAATAGATGGGATAAATTAAAACCATAAATTAAAGCTATTTGTTTACTGTATCTGTTTCTTGTTCCTTTGGATGTTAATGTGGAAATTAATAAATAATTTCTTTCTAGACTAGATAGACAGATAGATAGATAGATAGATAGATAGATAGATAGATAGATAGATAGATAGATGCATGGATGCATGGATGCGTGGAAAATGCTTTCATGTTTCTGGTAATTGCGACAGGAAGCGGTGAGTGGAGACTGAGCAGATCACCTGTGAAGAGAGAAATGGAGCGAGTGAGCGAGTGAGCGAGCGAGCAAATGAGGGAGGTATGGAGGAGGAGGAGGGAGGTTGGACTATATTGATCTGAACACATGCAAACATGTATGGCTGAGTGTTATACAATTGTTCTGCTGCCGATGAAAGAGGAGGACAGGAAGTTGTGTTGACCAAAGAAAGCAGAGTGAGTCGAGCCCCCCCCTTGTTGAAAGACAGAGGAAAGTGTCACGGTATCAAGGATTTCTCAGGTCCTTTTTCTATTGGGGAAAAAATACTCAACACGTTTTTTGACCTCTAGGATACGCACAGTGTGTTTTGCTGAGTAGCGCTGAATGTAATCAAAACTTCTGTTTGTCTTTCACGTTGTCCTCCAACCTACATGACCTTACAGCTCACCAGTCCCCACCCTCAGATAGGACCTAAAAGAGTGTAAATTCTCACAATAGTAAACATGCAGGTTAATGGAATGGTCAAGGTTTGGTTACGTTTAGAAAAAGATTGTGGTTTGGGTTAAAATAAGTAAGATGAGTTAATCGTCATGGTTGCAATAATAGGCAAGTTAACTTAAAGTGGTGAAAAAAAAACAGTGGTGACCTGTGTTAAAAGTCCTGTGTTCTGTCAGCCCATGCATCCACCCTACTCTCCTCCTAATGCGGATGCTGTCACTCTGAACATCATCTGACTCCTTGTTTGTTTACAGGGAAACTCCCCAGGGCACATTTAAGGCGGTGCCTGCATGTTAACTTAATCTTGAAGTCCTATCTTAATTATTTTTGTCGATATTATGTTACATGGTCAATATTCCTAAAAATGTATGTATGTTCGTAAAATCATACATGCTGCAAAAGTGAGGCCAAAAAATACTGTAGCGTACATAAAAGCAGAAACCGACATTTATAGTCTGCCTTCTGCTCTGTGCATGATGGGTGATTAACGGGGGTACATCAGAAATTTGGCACTATGCTCCCATAAAGCTTAGGGTCTTGTGGGAAACAGATAAAAAAAGAAAAAGAAAAAAGAATGGTCAAAATCATAACAACAGTGGTTGAAATATCTTTATCTATGACTTTTAGTACCCAGGATCAAGCTTCAATTACGGTGGACACTACATTTCCCATAATGCAACTCCTCTTGCATTATTCTGTAACTAGACCCTTCATGTCTTTGTTAACTTGTAGGGTGTAACAGCTCGTCTTTTGGCTATTAATCTGTAGTCTCCGAGCCTAAACTTAGATTAACCCCTGATGACATCATCAGGGTAATTCTCTCAAAGTTGACAAATCTTCTTCAGCGCTACAAAAGACATTTACACAAATGTTTCCACCTAATAAAGAGTAAACTAAGCTTCTTGTGTAAAATTGGTGGCGTGCTCCTTTGACAACAGAGCACATGGACAGTGTACTCAAATGCAGAACAGTGGGGCGTCAATATGAGCTCACAGATCATTATTGCCCCCAGCCCCAAAAAGCAATTCAGTTTGGCCCTGTACAGAGCTCAGAATAAATTCTTAATGATATCCAATTCAAAGCTAATAACTAATAACTAATATTAATACACAGTATATCTTAATTTTCAGGTGCTAATAAAGACATCAGTATGAGTTACTACATAGTTTTCAAATTTTATAAAATCAAGACAAATTACAGTTAAAAGTTTGAAACTTTTGCTGAAGTGCAGAACACGTGCATTCCTCAAAAAAATGATAAAAACACACAATGGTGATGACGTTCTCCCTAACAGGCTGTCTAGCATCCTAGAAACCCAAAGAGTAGTTGCCTTATAAGAAGATACCACTCCAGCATCCATTGTGCTGCAGGCTGTGTGTGTGCCAGTGTGTGGAGAGAAAGCAGCAGTATATGGTTAAGCGGAAGTGGTGACGTCAAGGGACAGAGTAAATGAAAGATACTGGCAAAAAGGGAGGGAGCGCTGGCAGACAAAAGAGAAAAGCGACATGAGTGAGGGGAGATGTGCAAGGCGGGGAATAATGGCACGTTGGTGACACTTGGACAGACGCTGAAAGATGCTGCTGCCTCTATGAATCCGTGTGTGAGAGATAGATGGGCCGCGCCAGGGAGCGACAGTTTGCTACAAAACAATCACATGTTGAGTCACCTTTCACAAGCACAAGTCCTGCTTCGCTTTGTGTCACTGTTGTACGGTGCGTGACACTAACGCTGTTTGTGTGCTGTGCGTTTGTGTCTGTGTCTTCAAGTCTACGTGTCTGCATCCATCTGTTGCACAATGCACATCACACTGTCTGCTGCGACCATTAGGGGGCCTGTGCGCACGTCCTCGTTGTGTCTCCACATTAGTGTGGCCCAATGGGAGTGTGGAAGTTGTGAATGCAAACGCAGTCTTTTGATTAAGTTCGTTACTGAGAAGTCGTCCTCTCTCGCTCAGCGTCCTTTTTAACAAAGGACGCTGAGCGTCAGGATCTTAACAAAAAAAGACGCTGCAGTTCAAGAACAGGAAGATATATTTAATATCCTCATCACAGGCCTGAGAGCGTGTGTTGGTGTGTTTATGATTTCTGTTTTTACCTTAGCAAGAGACACATCTCTACTACAGTCTCCCATCACCTCTGACCAACATCCACTCTGACCTGCTGCCAGAGTGACGGTGGTGATGTCGCACCTGTACCAAAGAGTCCAGGGGGGCTCATTTAGCTCAGCTGACTGAAAGTGGAATCAATTTATTTCATTGTGTCTCACATCACAAGGAGCAAGATAGCAACACGCCGTGCTGGTAGGTGTGGTGACATACTCCTCGGTTGGTAACGAACCGTGGAATCAAAGAGTGAATAAGATGAGGTGCAGAGCGTGAGGGACAGATGAAGGCAGATGTGCAGACGGACAGAGAGACGCGCTGGCAGATGTGCTGGAGTGGGTGCGGGCTGGGGAAGCCTCGGTTCGTTTCTGTGTGGGGATTACACAAACACGACGTAGGGACCGTCATACTCATTGAGAAGACGGTGCCTACACAGTACCGCAAACCTGCTGTGTGGGTGACTAGCACAACACTGATTGACTGACACGCAGTGGCATTTAGACAAAGTGGTGCCCCGTCAAACACACACACACACACACAAACACACACACACACACACACACACACACACACACACACTTGCACAGCTGATACTGTGGGTGTCCACACAAGTCCAGATAAGGACAAAGCAGGAGGTGTGAGGGAATAACAACACACACCGTGTAACGGATCCCCTCAATTACTCATTTGTTTATCATGCCTGTGGCTCAGTTGGCTTTGTGAAGACTGTGTGTATACAAACGGTGTGTGTGTGTGTGTGTGTACTGTACAGTACACGTGTCGATGTGTGTGTGTGTGTGTGTGTGTGTGTGTGTGTGTGTGTGTGTGTGTGTATGTGTGATGCATGCGTACACCCTTACATGTGACTACTTCTTGCCTCATAAGCTCATCTGTTGAGCCGCCTGTCTGTTTCTATGAATGGATGCTCTTCTGTCGTCTGTCTCCTCATAGCTCTCAGCCTGAGCAGCAGTCTACAATTATAGTCAATGTCAGACATAAAAAAAACTGGAATCATTCTCCAAGGTCCATTCTGAACCCTCCAAACCCCGATCACACACCTGGAGCCTCACTAAAGTTACTCTGAGAGGGTTATTTTCATTTCAGAGTGTTGCTTGAATAATGTTCTTGAAAACTATTCCATAAAACTTCAAGTGTCATATATTTATACAGCTCTTAATGGCTCCTCATACAGCTCTTCATGCAAGCACGTCTGAAATGATTTACAGTAACAAAGCTCTCCTAGATAAATCAATAATCACAAATTGAGTCATACATTAGGCAAAAGGAAATAAGGAAACAAACAAGGCAATTGTGCTATTTTGGAAAGCTGATATTGCCTTGAAAGCATGTCAGAGCTTCTACTTTTCCATACTTTTCAATATACCGTACTGTGGCTGTGGTGCCTCATTGTACAGTATGTCTGTTGATCACATTTGCTGAGCTTTAATTGTTGCGTACAACTTCCTGTGATGTTTCAAAATTGCACAAAATGGATATAGAATAATACTGAGTCCTGGCCTCTCATCTCAATTTGTTCTTTACATGGTCACAGGATAATTGAACAATATGTAGATGCACTGAGTGGCAAGAAAGATGCACGCACCTATGACGTAATAATACATCATACAACATCCTTGCTGATAACTCTGATTTACTTTTCTGGGGATATACAGCTTCAGTTTTTTATGTATTGACTCAGCTTGAGAATGTACTTTATGCTGCAGTCGTGCTGAACTGCACTGTGCTGATGTAAAGAGGATGTTCGTAATGTAATCAGCATCAGAGCAGCTGCCTCATGTTGAAGAAACATTTTCAGTGTAGATACGATCAAAAGTTGAATTGGTTTGATCAAATTAGAAGGCAAATAGCAGTTTTCTGTATCACAGTGTATCATTGTCACACTTGATGCCGTCTTGCTATCTTACAGCTGGTGGTCAAACACAAGCAGTGACAGCTTGAGGCACAGACACAGTGAAACAGACTTGAAGTGGCATGCATATTAAGGCATCTGTTGTCTTTTGCTGTCTTTCTGTTCTCTGGCTTCATTACCAGCCCGTTCCCCCCCATTTATGAAGCTAATTAACAACATTTGAAGTAGTGCAATAAAAACAGAGGAATTACACATAAGTGCTGAGAGGAATTACATTTCAACAGTCCAATTCAAATTTACATGAAAATGATCTAATTTTAATCTCATTTAGTTTCACTGACCCAAGTTTCCTTAAATAGAAAAAAAAACAGTTTATCTGTCACTGTTTCATTGATTATTCAATTAATGCCAGTTCATATCTCCATCATCAGAAGAATTATGTCAGGAGCTATAATTACTTTACTGGAACATGTCTTAATTAACCTCCACAACAAATACTACTCAACCATGGTTGTTTTGAGTGACTCTCTTTTGGCACCGAGTTGTCTTCTGGTGGTTGAATCATAATTCGGGGGCATCCTCATTCCCTAAGACAGAACCATCTAGGCCTTTATCTGTGTCTCTGTCTGGCTGCAGCGCGCCGGAAACAGACCATAACGGTCTCTGAGAGAGCCAGCCAGGAAGGGAGCTGTGCGCTCTTCTCCTACCCGTCCTCCGCTCTTCCACAGAACCCAGTCATCATCACTGGGCACCGTGCCTTGGCTCGCTCCTCCCTCCCTTCCCCCTCCTCCCTTCACTGCTTCTACTTTCACTCTCTGGCCCTCCCCTCCTCTTGTTCCTATGTGCGTCGAGAAAGTCTCCTCCTCTCACAGAGTCTGAGCGCACGTCTCCAACAAGCCTTTACGCGCGTACAAGCTCTCCAAGAGAATCCCCTACGGTCGGCCCCTCCCCTTTCCGTTTCTTGCCGCCCTCACTCATTCATGACCCCGTATCGGTGACGTAGGAGATTCCACGGTGCCTACTGCCGTAGGCAATAACGGGATGCTGGAGTATATATGGGACACTGGTAGCCATCAACCGGCACACTCTCAGTCGCTCCGACTCGGGAACCAGGGCATCAGCGGAGATAGCAGGCTTTACTTCAACCTATTAGGCTAACTCGCTTTGGGCTTTGGTTCAGGATGGAAACCTCTTCGATTTCTCGGAGCCGACGATGCTCCATCATGCGCAACTGCAAAAGTAAGTTTCTCCTTGTCTACTTTGGTTTTGGATACGGCATGGATACTACAGACATAGAGCTGATTCTGATGTTCAACAGAATTTGTGAAACAGTTTCTAAGTTTTTAATCTAAGAACTCTTGAGGTGTTTTGATTTATTGAATGTAACATCGAAGTGGATTGATGATTGGATGGATGATAGAACATCGAAAGGAAACTGTCAGACAGTTACTTATTTTATGATTTCTAATAGGCAAACTGCATGTACAGGATGTGAAGTTGAATAGAATAAGAACTTTCTGTCAACTCTAAAAAATAGTCTCTATGTTCTGACCAGCAGTTTTGCGGTGATCCTGTGCGTAATGGTCAGTGCAAGTGTAGTGCTGAAGCGTAAACTTCATGTATCGTTGAAAGATCTTCATCCTATTATTCTAGACGCATTTACAGTAAAAACAATATCACCAAAATGAAGATACGATGTCAACATGCAGTAGAAAATGAGCCTTTGGACTGTATAGGGTTGTAGCTATGTTTGTTGGTAATGGCTGATTTCAGCATCATGGACAGCTCCCACTCACCTCTTCCCCTCTCTCTCCTCCAGGCGGTCTCTCCCTCTGGCTGGTGGTGTGGCTGGTCCTCGGCAAGCCAAGTCCGGCATCGGCGTGCCCGCACTTGTGTGTGTGCTACCCGACGCCCATGACTGTGAGCTGCCAGGCGCAGAACTTCACCGCCGTCCCGGTCGGAGTGCCCTACGAATCGCAGCGCGTGTTCCTCCAGAACAACCGGATCACGGAGCTTAGAGTTGGCTCTTTTGGCTTCGGAACTCAGGTAAGAAGGAGTGTGGAGAAGTGTGAAGCTGTCTCTTAGACTACATTTCAACATATTTTTTTCCCCCATATTTTAAAGTTGAATAATATCCACAGAGGAGAATGATCACCTTTGCATCTTTGCGTTTTCTTGCCTCAGGTTCTGTGGCTGTTCTCCAACAACATCACATGGATTGAGGCAGGGGCCTTCAGTGAGCTGAGGGACTTGGAGGAGTTGGACCTGGGGGACAACCCTAACCTCCACAGGCTGGAGGGGGGAGCCTTCCGCGGCCTAGAGAAACTCCAGAGCCTCCACATGCACCGCTGCCGGCTCACTGCCCTGCCCCATGACATCTTCCACAAGCTTTACAGCCTGCAGTTCCTCTATCTGCAGGTAGGGGCGCTGGAGAGTCATGCAGATAACTGATGCACAGTTGGACACTCACTAATGCAGCCACCCACACATGCACATACACACAGCATCACAAATGTCCAAATATTACAAATCCCAGAGTGTCTGTGCTTCTCATGCTAAACCCTTTTCCATTTCTTCATTTCTTCTTCAGGAGAATAATCTGCACTTCCTGCAGGATGACATCTTTTCTGACCTCATCAACCTGAGCCAGCTTTTCGTGCATGGCAACCGTATCCGCACCCTCTCAGAGAACGTGTTCCGCGGCCTGGTCAACCTTGACCGCCTTCTTCTCCATGACAACCGCATCAGGCAGGTGAACCGCCGCGCCTTCCGCGACCTCGGCCGCCTGACCATGCTCTTCCTCTTCAACAACTCCCTGGCTGAGCTGCCTAGCCAGACCCTGAGGGACACCCAGGGCATCGAGTTTCTCCGCCTCAATGCCAACCCATGGTCCTGTGGCTGTGAGTCCCGCGCCCTGTGGGAGTGGTTCCGTGAGGCCCGTGTCTCTTCTTCCGAGGTGATCTGCGCTTCCCCTTCCACCCGCCGCGGCCAGGACCTTCGCTTCCTTCGTGAGATGGACTTCGCCCTCTGCCCCCTGCCCGACCCCGGCTCCATCGCTGGCTCCACCACCACCACCTTCAGCACCAAGACCCGCTGGTGGTTCCACAAGAACAAGCCCCAGTCGTCCACAAAAGGCATCTTTGAGAAGGCCTCCGAGACTGTCAAGGCCGGTTTGTACGGGAAAGGCCCATCCACGACCACCTCAGTAGTCAAGTACGAGCTAGGGGAGGAAGAGCTGGCGCTGCCCAAACTTGACCCAGAAGAGTACTGGGCAAACTATGGCAACGAAGACTCAGGTGTCACTCTGCGTTGCTTCGAGCTTGAATGTCCACCTGAGTTCGACCTGCCTCCATCTTCCTCCTCTCCCTCATCCTGCTCGCCCTCTCTCTTCTCACTACTAGCCCTTTCTGTTTTCACCCTCTGCCTCAACCTCCACCTATTATTCGGCTGAATCAGACTCTTAGTACCACTCCCCATGTCCTTCCCGGCCTGTTTTAAAGGCTGTGAGGACCCCTGTTAGACTCTCTACACCCCCTTTGCCTGTGTTGCTGTAAGCCTGTTCTCAAGGCACAGCCAGGGAGATAGGGGGACGGTTAGATTCTGAATCTACCACCTACAGGGCTTAACACTTTTCAGGGCTGCTAAGAGTTCTTCAGCTATTCATATATATCTACAATACTCTACAGGTATGGCTTTCTGTGTCTCACCTGTACGATGTCACAATTCCCTGTAATCAGGGCTATGAGGGCTGAGTACATCTCTAATGTCAACATGATTTGATAGCAGTTGTGAATGATGTTGTCAATTTTGTCACCTCAGCTTAGTTAACTAACTAGTGCTATTAGTGCATCCAATTAACTGGCTGCTACAATTACTACGATTACTGTTAGAATCAGTGCACAGTAATGACAATACTGTAACCACTTAAAGTGTCATGTAAATAGTTATATATTCTGTGAGTGTTCGAACTGATATCTGTGGTCCAGCACCATCACTTTCATCTTTATCCAGGAAAACTGTGAAGGCTAGTGCTTCTACAGGACAGAGCACAATGCACAGTGAGGCTGAGTGTTTACCAGGAGAGAGAGAGAAGAGAAGAAAACATACTGTGAAGCTGGGAGGGAGGGAAGATAGAGAGAGAGAGAGGGAGAGAGAGAGAGAGAGAGAGAGAGAGAGAGAGAGATGAATGCAGGGATGTCAAAGAAGAAGGAAGAGTGACAAGGAAAATAACAGCGACAGCAGGGGAAGGGATTTTGTTTTAAAGAGACAGGATTAGAAAGAGGAAGAGAAAAAAAGGAGAAAGGAGGGGGGGACAACATTCATGCAGCAATAAGAGAAGAGGCAGCAGCGAGAGTACAGCGAGACACTGGGAGAGACAGTGCTGGTCGTAGAAGCGGCAACCTGCAGGAGAAAAGTAATAAATCCACACATCAGTAGTTGTTCCATCCATCATACCATCCACCACTTTCTGCAAATATGGTGTCGTTTGAGACAACCACAGGGAACGGTTGCTTCCTGTCTGGAAGCCAGAGATATTTGGTTGTTGGATGTCTTTCTGTGACATATTGATATAATGTGTAAAGATTGTTGACTTGGATGCAGATAAAGATCTAGATAAAAAGATATACTGAATATTTCCTGAATCATGTCTATGTCTATCATGCTTTTTTTTGGGGCAATGTTTTACAGAATGGATTTTAAAAAGGGGGATTTAAGGTGCTCTACATGGTCATTTGTTTTCCGAAAAGGAAAAGCGACAAACAAAATGTGGGACAAAAAAAACGAGTAAAGACAAAAATCCACCAAAAAGTAGCAGATTGCCGGTGTGTGAATAAGCCATGATTAAAGCAAACTTAAAAGGACTGACCACATGGACCTGATGTCGCAGCCAGAGGCCACTTATATTGGCTCTGGCTGTCATAGGCATCTGTGTGTGTGTGTGTGTGTGTGTGTGTGTGTGTGTGTGTGTGTGTGTGGATAAATGAGGATGAATGGATTCACAAGCTGGCAACACTGCAAAAGGCAAATACGTCACTAGGTTTGTTGCTCCACTGACTCATCGTTGGGCGATGCCAGATGGACAGACTAGGTGCAAATTGGCTGATTTGTAAATACGCTAAGAGAGCATTGGGAGAGCCTGGAGCTGGAGCGGGCACAGGACAATTTAAGACTGACAGACTGACATGCCGACAGACTGATGGAGAGGACGCAAAGTGATAGAGAAGTGGGCTTTAAGGACGAGGCTGCAGGCTTCGTTAACTGCTGAGGCAGCAGAAGTAGAGCAAAAATAGGAAGAAGGAGGAAGTTACCAAATATAGGCATCCACTCGTTCTCCTTCAGCAGCTTTCATTAATCGCTCCCCACATTCAAAACAAGTTTACACATTGCCTTTGGGAAGTACTATATGTGTGCTGATGTATAGCAACGCCTATCTTCTATCCTTTTATTTCCGCACAGCTTTTCTACAGCTCTTGCAATATCTCAAGGGCAGTTAAAGGATGGAAGAAAAGGGTCCGTAGCTCCAACAGAGGACAAGGCCAATATGTAGTGGGAGTGAAAGAGTAGGAGGCAATTCAAGTGAGGCACACACACACACACACAAACACACACACACACACACACACACACACACACACACACACACACACACACACACACACACACACACACACACACACACACAGATCCACTCACAAAGCCAGTTAGCCTTGCTTCAACAGAAGATTGGATTAGACTTTTTTTTTTTTTCCCTCCACCCAGTTTTCAGAGTTACTGAAAATTATTGCCTCTTTTAGATTGTTTTTTTTTTTTTTGTCAATGGAGTTCCTGGTTGAGAATTATTTTGGGAAATATTCAGTGTCATCTCGCTGTTTAGTCGCTTATTGAGTCTTGTGGAGGAGGTAGAACTGAGCCCGGGTGCTCTTCAGTGGCCATGACAGTGAGGTCACTGTCAGACGACCAAAGTGCCAGTTATGCCATTTTACCCAGTTTCCTTGTTTAGTCAGTCAGTGTGCATGTCCTGTGTTTTGTATATAAGAAAGAAACAATAATTGTATATTGCAGATTGGCTTATTTGTTATTCATTTTTACTGTAAAAGAAAAAAAGATGTTCTTGAAAGATGCATCATAAAGAAAGAATAAATTCATACTTGTTTTAACAAAACATTCTTTTTTTTATGTGAGTGTTTCATTCTGTGACTTGGCTCCTGTCCACCCAAAGCAATAAAATCTCAGATACACACCTACACACACATACATGCACACACAGACACATTTGCCATTGTGTAAGTCCTCCAGGTGGTTGTCCAGCTTTCTCAGCTATGAACTATTCAAGTGAGAAAGATGCAGAACAGGAAGTGTGGAGATGAAAACAGAGCATGAGCAGTATCAACTTCATTACTATTCACCAGCATCTCAAACACCTGCATACGACACCTGCTCTCACATTGTGCTGACAGAGCGTCTGCAAACAGGAGAAAACAACAGCAATGATAGTAATTAAACAATAATGATAATTAGCGGGGTTGAGCATCACCTACGGGAATACAACAACTGTGAAAAAAGCATTAAAACACTAAAACAGGATAAAATCAATGTGGTGCTGAGCATGAGCAGCTAGTTTGTGATATCCAGACAGGTGTACCCCAAAATGTAATGGACATATGATTATGTCTTCCTATAAGAAAAGAGAACTTGAACATGTAATGACAACTGACAAAGAGTGAAAGGATAATTTCCTTTTTTCATGTCAATATCTGTCCAAAACTCACATGGGTGAGTGAGTAATTCTTCTTCCTGTCATGGCAAAACATAAATAGTTTGTTAATATATTTTAATATGTGAGTTATGAATTTTGACCGGAAAAGGGGAAACATTGACCTACTGGTGGTGGTAAAGGAAAAATCAGAGGGTAGTCATCAGGATTCGGGACCATGAACAATCCATTCAGAATTTTCTGGACTGCACACTGACACTGACACATCTAGAGCCACGCTGCTAGCACGGCTAAAAGCTCAATAGCAAATTGTATTTCCAGGAACAATATCTGGGTTACTTTAGACACTCACTGTTCTTCATAAGGAGTATTTATTCAATAAAATAACATAACATACACACATAACAGAAGATAAAAACAAAAAACTATCTCTATAATTTGATATACTAGGGATAAGTGAGAAAAAAAGTTCCTTTTGTAATTTGATCCTGTGATGTGTGTAACAACCATACTGAAGCCAACTTTTGCCAAAACAATGTGGTAAGTTCCTCTCGAGACATGTTTTAAACTACTACCACTAAAAATACTCTGCTATGATTAATATTTTGTTGGTTTTCACACATAAAAAGTGAAAAAAAATTGGACAACTTGGCTGGAAGCACATCTAGACTTAATTCCTAATTAAGAAATTCTGGATCGGGCCTTGTGCCCCAGCCACCACCACTGGTTGCGCTAGATTGACAGGAGTAAGAGCAGAGAGTATCAAGATGGTTAGTGTTAGAGGAAATGTCAGAGAGAATCAGCCACATGTTTGAAACTCAGTCAGACTCAGACTCAGATGAGGAGTCTGTTGTGCCGAAATCGGCAACTAGCAGATATATCAGAGCGGTTAGTGTAGTTAGCATCTTTTATTAGTTTATGCTGTTTGTTAGCTTGTAACTGGCAGTGGCTGTCACAGTGTTAGCGGTTGTGCTAATGCAAACTCTAATCTATGTACTGACAAGGTCTCGGGTTCATTTTGCCCGCCCCTCGTCCCCACAGGTTGACAGGATTGGTTCATTAGGTATGTGATGTATGAAACCCTGGCTGTCTGAATCCGTTTTTATGTTTTTATGATTTTATTGGTTCACTGCAGTTCCAAGGTGGAAATACTCAGTCATGGTGGCGACTGATTATTTCACTCATGATATGTCTTGTATTATATATATAAACAGCATCTGGACATGTTGACAAGGTTATAAACTTGATTTTCATTGTAGGGGTCTTTAACAGCTGGCAGCTGTTCTGCAGCCGGATTGTTCTTGCCCAGTTCAAATGAATTTGTTTAAATGTTTGCTTATAATGAGTTCATTTGTGGTTGTTAAAAATAAGCTTTTGACTTTGTTATTGCCATGGGATCTTTTCGTCTTGCATAGAGTTATTGGGCAGACAGGTAAATATACAGACAATATTATTTGGTTGGTGTATTTATAGATATATACTTTGCTCATGCACAATTTAGTAGGAGAGGCATTCTTCAATAAAAAGAACTCTTTTTTTTTTTTTTACAACATTTTTCTTATACTCTTCCAACAATATGTTTAGAACAGACTTCATTCTGTGCGAACAGACAACAAAGCAAACAGAGAGCTGTTACATGCAAAAGTCACACTCACACTGCAAACACACACACATTGAGATCACACTGGCACGGAGCTCACACAGTGGAATCACAGCTTGTAATGCCTATATAAGGATGAAACAAGCACATCAGACAGCTCATACTTCACATTCCCATTGGTCTTCAAGCTTTTGTGTGGCAGAAAAATTCCATGACGCACCTTCTTCGCAGAGTACATAAACTGTGTGGCTTCAATTGGACGACATCCATGTCACTCAACCACCAGACACAATAGGAATCAGTGAGTGAGGTAGGGAGGTGGGGCGAGAGCCTGTCTGTGGAAGCTATGTGCAATAGATGAATATTAATGACTCGGTTTATTCATGAGAAGAGGGGGGGCAAAGCAGAGATGGGGAGGAGGCTGGTTAGTGCGCGCTTCTTCAAGTGCGTCACCAGTTGGTTTACAACTTGTCTCCACCTGCTGGGCCCCCGTCCTTCATTCTTCCTCGCCTTCTCACTCACATTAACACACACATATTCACAAACATGCAAACAATTTCTCACTTTCTCAGACGCAATTAGCATGTTGTTCATCTTTTCATGTGTTCAGGGATTGAGTTTATGCAACATCTCAGACTCCATCATAACATCTCTGTCTGTGAAGTAGAAATGTGTCACCTCTATTCTCCCATTTGTCAGTGAATCTGTTCAGTCAGTAGCTGCGCCTAATTTATTTCTATGCCCAGTCTTTGATTTCTTTTCACCCATGTTTTCCTTTTTAATTACTTAATTATTTTTAATCACTGTAACATTATTTGCTTGCAGTGTCTTCAAAAAAGCCCTTTGTGCACATTTTTTTCATTTGTGTGATTTTGTCTCTCTCTCCAGTGCTAGGATTCAAAATATTTTCCATATCAAAGAGATGAGAATAGAAGTCAGCAGCTGCGACAAGGCAACACAAAGACCTTTGATCTGGTGTGCATATCTGTTTGATGTATATGAAACACATGCAAGGCTGAGAGCATGCTTGGAACTGTATGAATATGCAATGTACGGATACATACTGTACATGAGAAAACATATGGACACGTATACAAGTGGTGGGTGTATTAAAAGCTACATCTGTACAATGCAATGCAACTCAGAACAGCAAATAATACCTTAAATAAGCAAAAATGTTGAGTCACATAATTTCTATGGCAATATCTGAGGCCGGGGTGTGTGATGTTACATGCATGATCATGTCAGACAATACAGACCCCCGTATTTGTGTGTGTGCAACAAAAAGCCAGGAAAAGGTGAGAAGACATTGACGCCAATATGGGGTGGAAAACAGAGCTCGCCGTGAACAAAATGAGATGAAAATGAGAACTTGTGTGAAAGAGAGGGAGACAGAAAGATAGCAACAGAAGAGGTGTGACGTTTGAGTCATGTTCTTGGATCTCTTCGCAGCTGAGAACATTTGGAAGGCTTAAGTGTGCATGCACACACACGTGCGAACGCACTCGCGTTGGCAGTGTTTGCCATTGCTGGTACGCCTTGAGAGAAGGCCCACTGGAAGACAGACGTTCCTCATCGCATCACACAAGTGGGATTCACGCACATGCCTGCCTACACACACAAACACACACACACACACACACACACACACAACCACACACACACACACACACACACACACACACCTACAGCTATGCAAACAAAAGATATACTCTTATGTGCATAAGTGCGATATTTTCTCAACTAGTTAGCTCCAAAATATGCACGTTTTCGAAAACATAACCATTTGCATTTCAGTATGATTTATATTTTTTCTGAGGTGATGAATGCGTCATGAATTCTGCTATTCTGTTTCAGAATATTTCAAATATATTCTTTTATAAAATTCCACCCTTGATGTACGCAAGAAAAACTCCACACCGAGCTGAGTGCAACGACATGTCATCACAAACACACAGCAAACAGATGGACACACTCATATACAGATGTCTCAGATGGATTCTGACATCATCTGTGAGGTTGTTAAAGTGTGATGATAAAGAGAGAATAGGAGGAGGAGGAAGAGCGGGGGCTAGAGAGGAATGTGAAAGACGGGCAGTGAAAACAAAGGAGAGAACAGAAAGCCAACATACAGCTGTGATTATGGGTCAAGACGCAGCAAAATAGGAATTTGATACAGGAGGCTGTTATTTGTTTCCCATTTAAAACCAACAGTCGTCATTGTTTTGTTTATTCTTGACCTTTTCACATTCTTAATTGTGTGTTTACTGTATTATTCTACTAACTAAACTACGATCTTCTCTTAAACTTAACTTAACAATGACAATATAGTATATTATACAACAGCTAGTTCTTTTCTTACTTTAGTGAGTTCCTTACTTTGCAAAGATGAATATTTTCCAGAAATAACATTTGATTTAAATGATGTCTGGTCGTCAGAAGAGGATGAAGGGAAGAAGCCTGGATACTTCAGTGCACTACTGAGGTATCGTGTAGACAGAGTAGCAAGCTAGTGTAACACTGTGCAGGTCAGGAAAATGTTTATGTGTTGCTTAGCAACAGTCCAGTACCAGTCCAGTTGCGTAACTATTTGTGTTTTCTTTGACAAATAAATTATAAAGTAAACAAACAAATCATGATCTGTTGTCGCTTATTTAACTGAGACCAATGGCTGTTTAAATATATCTATATGTATCACTTTCAAGAACTAAAGAAGAATTCAATACTGAATGTAAGACTACTGTGCACCACATTTATGTTCTCTCATTAAATATGATGGAGAGTGGCACTTGTGGTGAGCAGAGGGTTTGCAGGAGAAAGAGAAAAAGTTGTACAATGTTTCAGAAAGAAAAAGGATAACTGAACTTGCTTCATGTTGGCTTCGCTCTCAGTGTCCACCAGCATCATTAGCCCCTGAAAATCTGATTTTAAAATCCTATCCCTAACCCTTAAACATTCATGACTAAATATGCAACAATCTGAGTCAAAGGAAAAAGAAAAGCATCCCTGCGTAATATTCTTTAAGGGTTAACACTCAAAAACTGGTGTGGTTTGATCAAATTTGATCGACGGTGACCTGGCAACACAATCAAACAACCAAAGGACTGTCTTCATATTTTGATTCAAATGTTTCTCAGTCCTGATTGGTGCATGGAAATTTATGATATTACTTATTTACAACTAAGGTCTTCCCCTGTATAGCCTTGATGCAAATCAATTTCCCTTTAAGGGGCAGTAAAGACACTGTGAACCCACCTCAAACCACTGAGAAAATCACAGATGAGAAAAAAAAAAACACTATTATGTGAAATAACTAAAATAGTTCTAATTTTGACAAAACACCTGTGTGTTCATGCACCCCTGCTCGAAGCTGAATTTAAGCTAATATACCCCCCAGCTGGCCCGGGTGTAGCTCAGGACTGACCAGGACACCTATGAGGAGTTGCAAAATGACAAGAAAACTGCTTGCTTGTCAAATCATATATGACATGGAGAGACCACTTCCCCTCAGGAATTTTTCAGGATAAATAATTCATAATTTTCACCCACAGTGGATACAGAGTGGTTTGGAATTGAACTCTGCAGTTATGACTATTTTATGATCTGGAGGAAGCAGTGGTTTGTCCCACAGTAAATTCTTCAGGCTGATGTTATTAACTGCCAGAGGGCAAAAACCTCAGAGAAAATATTTTTGGAAACTAGGGGGTGGGCATGTCTGATCTCTCTATCTCATATAATCATGATACAGCACCAATAAATTAATCCTCCTACTCCTCTGTGTCCTAATTTCCTTCTGTGTCTCACTGATTAAAACGGTCACAGACTAACTACAGCACAAGCTTTAACCAAAACCTCTCCATGAAGCTGGCCCTCTCCAGATCACTGCCTCCTTCTTTTGACTTCCTGTCCACGTTTTTCAGACTCACATGGAGCCTCTCCACCTGTTTTCTCTTAATCACAGCTTTCTCTTGTATCCTGCGGCACAGAACGAAACTTTGTGTTCATCCCAACATCTTCCTACCTCTTTGTCTCTCTTTCTCTCTCTCTCTCTCTCCAACTCCTCATCTAATCTTCCTCCCCTCTGACATCCTTGAGTGCATCCTGTTCTGTTCTACCGGTGATGACTGTCCATATCACTGAGGTGTCCTTTGCACTCACCTTTCTATTGCATCTATATTGTTTCTTCATATTTTCTCTTCACATCTTTGTTATTCTGGATAGATAAAATGCAGAAACTACAAAATTAGAGGGACCTATTTAGGTCCATCTACAGATCAAACCATGAGATATTCATACAGTCATATTTATTCCAAAATAAAAACCTGAGTATATGTTTTTATAACTTAGACCAGGAGGACACTATATCACTTAATTTAAACTTGATACCTCCTTGGACATTAAATGTACCCTCAAATTTTCATTAATATAGATTTATTTTCTTCTTTTAACTCATTCTAGCTCATATCTTTAAATACCCTTACCCTCATCTATTTATATCTTCTCCTAAAGAGTAACAATGCTGTGTCTCTAATCAGATAATCCAGTCTGTACGCTCACATGTAGTACTGACTCACTACTGTAGTGCGTCACTTCCGGCAGGGTAGTATTGTCCAAAATCAAACAATGCTATTGTGCACTCACCAGAAATGACAATAGCGTCATGTGACCGTGATCGCTCGCTTGACTCGAGAATGCACGGTGTACTTTCATGTGTGTGCCCCTGTCAACGTAAAGACGTTGGTAGTGACTCCACTTCCGGTCCGCAGCTGAGATGGCGACTATGAGAAGAGTCCAGACTATCGCATCTTTTTATATATATTTTTGACTGATTTGAGTGCACCATCCGGGTACTTGCAGCGAACTGCATGTTGCCATACTTGTCAATATGAATGGCATATGCTCTCAAACTAGCTACACTGTACACTTCATGGGTCAACGTGGCCACAGGTGCAACAAAGCACATTTCTGAACTCAACCAGAGAGGGTAAAAAAACTGCTTTTCTGCCTGATGTTGTTGCTCTTTAATGTCTTTTATGTGTTATGTAAAGTACTTTGAGTGGCTGGAGGTTGAAAGGTGTTATACAAACAAACTTACCTTGCATTGCCTTTTCTTCTCTCAGTGTCTGTTCGTCTACAATGAACAGGTTTCTTCCTGTGTCTGATTCCTCCACTGTAAAGATTGATTGATCAGAGGGACCTGGTCAGAGCTAGAGCTATGAGGACAGTATTATTGTCTTGTCTCTACTACTGTAGAGCGGTTTAGAAATAAAACAATTCAAATATTGATTTGCAGGGTTATGGGTGGAATTGTTGTTTAGAAACCCAAAATCTACAAAACACAGACATCAGCAGACACTTGTCATTAGCCATATAGATATACTGCAGCCATCATCACTTCTTGCTTCTTCTTTCTTCTTCTTTAGGTTTTTTAGACAGTTAGCCAAGCAGTGGTGCGTCATTTTGGAGCGGATGTGTTGAGTGAGTGGGTAAAGGGGAGGAAGGGTGTTGTTCTGAGATGTTGATGTTGAAAACTCTATTGAGCCTTCAACTTTTGGCACATTGCACCATGTGGATGGTTAGCTGGTCAGAAAGTGAAACAGATGATTAGTTGAGGTTGACTGAAGGTGACTCATTGTCCAGTAAAATGTATTCAACAGTTGACCATAAACAAAACTCCAGGTTCAAGATGTTTGTCCGACTGCATTGAGAGCTAGGAGTCCCAAACTTTTCAGGGTTGAAAGTGCACATTTGAACCTCTTTGATTTTATTTTGTTTCTAATCAAAGTACTCAAACTACTTGAGTAAAAATAATAAAAACATAACTTTGTCTTACTCTCTGATTGCACTGTAAACAGTTTGAGGGGGTGACTAATGCTCACCAGGAAGCAGGAGAAACAGCAGCAAACACAACTTTACCAGAGGCATGGCGGGGGAACGTAGAAATGACAGACCCGCACAGAGACCTTGACACTATAGCCCTCTCAGCACAGTCTGAACAAGGCCTCCTGTGGTTTCGCCTCCGTGCAGCACTAAATAACAAACATAACAAGGACAGTTGTTTCCCTGCAGTGTAAGTGAGAGAACTGCTGCTACTCTGAAGAAACTGCGTTCCTGGCTCTGATCCAGTTCTCTCTTCTCCTTTCCAGGGAGAGCAGAGAAATTAGCATAAATGACTGAAGTCTTAAACGGCTGCTGGAGTTCACTGCCTCCCGAGCTCTTTGGGGACATGGCTTCGTTTAGAATCTTGTTTTGGTGTTTGGTCAGACAGACACTTGAACAGAAGCCTTTTTTCTGCATTTCTATATTGCTTCAGTTGTATGGTTTCAGTTAAACATCATTCAACAACATTCAACATCCTTTGCAGCCAAAGACATTAGAATAGCTGGGACCAGCAGGATAGTGCACTTATTTTTGAGGTTTTTGACAAACTGTTCTGAAACTGTTTAATCTTCTTTTTTGAAGGTGTGGGTTCCCTAGTCAAATTTTGTTCATATAAATTATGGTGTATTTACATCCTCTGTGGGAAGGTTTTTCTGGATGGCAGTACACAATTTGCATAGTTCAAATTTTACTGCATAACAAAATGTGTCTCCTGTAATGGCTTTAGCTGTGGGTGCCTTTTGAGTTTACTGAGTCACCAGCTAAATTAAGTTAAAAACATGCTATCATTTATGCCACTGCAATTCTAGGATAAACAAATGTTTAAATGTGTCTGGGGGAACACTAGATACGGATGATCAAAGTGTGGCAAATCAGTCAGAGGCTTAAATGACATCGCGGGCTGACAGGAAACTCTCCTGGCTCCGAGCAATCTTTACCCTGTCTGACCTTGAAATCAATACACACAGTGATGAAAAGCAGAAAATATTTTCTCTGGAAAGGATCAAAAAATGATGCAATGACTAACTGACTGGAAACGCTCCCTGAATCCCAGGTGCTACCACTTAGGTCAGTTTCAGTTTAGACTGAGGTTTTGTAAAGCTGTAAAACAATTCAGTGTGGCTTTAAAGGAACAAGTCCACATTTTGAGAATTACCCGACACTTCGATCAGAATACTGATACCACTTTTGTGGCTGTGCGTTAAATGCGGAGATAGAGCCAGGGGGTGTTTCGTTAAGCTTAGCTTAAAAACTGGAAGCAGGGTGAAACAGCTGGCTTAGCTTCCCTCAAAGTTAAAAAATGAGCTTATGTGATGATAAAGACTCCAGAAACTTTGATGAGAGCCAACCTAGCTGTTTCCCCCCTGCTCCCAGTCTGCTAATGCCTCCTGGCTTTAGCTCTATAATAATTGCACAGAGAAGCATGAGAGCAGTGTTCACCTTCCCGTCTAACTCTTGAATATACTTTTAACAATGCTCCCTTGAGGCTAGTTAACTAGCACTCAAAAATATGCAAGGCAGGAATTCATATGTAAATAGTTGATGATAACTGGTGAATTTACAGTACAAGATCATTTATGTAATTTCAGGTTTTTATTGCTTCACAACTGAGAAATTCTCTGTCGTACCCATTGATCCTGAACGTGCTGAATCATTCATTTCCTTATGCTAAGGAAAGTACAGCACAGAAGAAGAGGGTTAAATAAATGAAAATAAATATGATAGATATGATGCTAATCATACAGGAAAAGTCAGTGGTAGTGAGTGGGAGGCAGCGTGTGCTCATAGTATGTATATTGAAGAAAGGAATGAGGTATGAAGAGAGTTTGTGTGGGTGCGTTGTCTTCTTTGTGATCCTGTGTGTGAATATTTAAAAAACTATTCAAGGTTTGTCTTATTAATGAGCGCCCGTTTTACATTATTGAGAGATGTAGCTTCACATTTACACATTTTTTGCTGGTCTTATTATCTAATTATGTTTTCCTCTAACTTATTTGTAAAACCGAAGGAATGTGTGCCATCGCTCAGATCACGCTGACATAGTTGCAGGTAATGATCCCAGTTTTTCTTGTTTTAGCCTTTCAGTCATGCCTTCCTCCACTCCAACATACCGTCTATGTGTCAGTATCATTTCACATGCATCACAATAGGCGTCATCACAGTTAAATATAGAATCCAACTGGTCCCACCCTCATGTCACATTTGGCATGCTTGCTTTCGTCTAATATACACTGATTCTTTTTGATCTCCAAAGACCCTTTGAGAGATCTTGGACTACAAGTGAGTCACTCTCCGCCAGTATCCCTGCCTCCCCCAAACCCCTTGCCTCCTGCCATCACCACCGTGGTCTATTTTCATTCTGTGGAAGTTATGATAAAATGACTGTATTACATTAGCTACTTCCCTTTGTAGTACTAACGGCTAAACCGTATCTTTTGTGGCTAAATCTTAAGTCTTGAGCCAACACAGAAACAGTTTGTGTTTGTGCATCTTCTTTACTGTAGCCTCTCAAAGCCTGCTTCCGTCATTTGTCTGTATCATTTATGAGCAATCTGAAGTTTGGTGGTGGATTAAACATTTTCCTGAACCATATGCATTTAGTTTCAGATAATGAAGAGAATCTTATCAAACGTGATGCCATCCAAGCAGTGACTCATCATCACCACCATTATTTTTCATTAATGATCCCAGGTCCATTAACGGTGCTTTTAAACAAGTCACCCACATCACATCTAATGTATTTAATATAGAAGAAGACATAGAAATAGGAAACAAAAAACAAAACAAGACCTTTTAGTTTAATAAGCAGCCAGCGATGATGAGTGGTGATATTTACTGACCATCAACAGGTAGTTTAATGTTAGCACCTGCTGCACACCTCTCTCCAGAAATCCTCTTCTCACAGTGAGGCACCCTCCAACTCTGAACAAACCCAGGTGATTCCTTTGTGTAGCCTTACGCTCTGCTCTGTCTAACTCGAACAGCTGATCTGCAGAGTAACGCAATGCGCAAAGTAGTAATACAGTAGTTCAATGGTTCACAAACTGTAGTTCAATCAGGAGAGACTTTTATTGCCATGTTCAAAACAAGAGAAGAAAAGTGAGAGATGTGAGAGTCTTTGGCGATTAGACCCCATCGTGATGTCATCATATGTGAAAAACGGGGTGAGGCTGTGCAAAATATAGGAACCACACTTTGATGAGTTTCCCCTTTAAATGTCCTCAGTATTATTGGCTGGAACTTGCTTTGTCTCCTTTCACAGAGAGCAACGCATCTTTTAACATATGGGAACTGATAATACAAGGGTGTGTGGCCTCCAAACATGTGTCAGGGATCTTATCTCTAGCAGGCCTCACTGAGGGAAAAAAACAGAGAGAAACAGACACATACATGCAACACACAGCACAAGAAAGCATTATTGAGGAAGGTTGGCACTGGCTGTATCGTATAATTCTTTTTTTGATATGGAGCAAAAAGCACACGAAAAGAATGAGAAAATACATAACAATGGACATAAAAATGGACTTCAAACTATAGTCGTGCGTGAGTTTACGCCAGTGGATGAAGCGGACGTACAGCGGATCTTTTATGAAGGGCTGATGGAGATGGTACCGGACACTGCCTTCAGAGGCTTGAGACATCACCCTGAGAGTCTCCTGATCTACACTGCTATGACAGGTAAGATAACAACATAAATGACACCTTTCTGTGATTGGCTCTGCAGCTCGGAAACAATTTGTAAGCGGTAATAGAATTACACTGATCAGCAGCCCTGAAGAGGAGAGTGTGAAAAGAGCAACCAGAGAAGATTTTCTTCTTTAAGATATATTTTAAAAACATTTTCTTGATTGCTGCAAAAACAGCATTAATTATTGTGTTTTCCATGTATGTACAATATATACACCGCGTTCCAAATTATTATACAAATTGGATTTAAGTGTCATAAACATTTAATTTCTTGTTTTTCAATTAAACTCATGGATAGTATTGTGTCTCAGGGCTCTTTGGATCATTGAAATCAATCTCAGACACCTGTGATAATTAGTTTGCCATTACAAAGCAGCAAACAGGTATTTGAAGCCGCTTGTGTCCCGCGAACCTCAAGGTGTAGGATCCTCCAGAGATTTGCAGTTGTGCATAAACCTGCTAACCCCTAAACAATGCTCACAAGCAGAAACGGTTGCAGTGGGCTCAGAAATACATGAACTAGACTAATGTTCAAACAGTCTTGTTTACTGATGAGTGCCGTGCAACCCTGGATGGTCCAGATGGATGCAGTAGTGGATGGTTGGTGGATGGCCACCATGTCCCAATAAGGCTGCGACGTCAGCAAGGAGGTGGCGTTTTGGGCTGGAATCATTGGGAGAGAGCTGGTGGGCCCCTTTATGACCTTGGCAAAGTATGTAGAGTTTCTGACTGACCACTTTCTTCCGTGGTACAAAAAGAAGAACCGTGCCTTCCGTAGCAAAATCATCTTCATGCATGACAATGCACCATCTCATGCTGCAAAGAATTCCTCTGTGTCATTGGCTGCTATGGGCATGAAAGGAGAGAAACTCATGGTGTGGCCCCCATCTTCCCCTGACCTCAACCCTATTGAGAACCTTTGGAGCAGTTCACATCAAAACAGCAGCTCTGGGAGGCTATTCTGACATCCTGCAAAGAAATTCAAGCAGAAACTCTCCAAAAACTCACAAATTCAATGGACGCAAGAATTGTGAAGGTGATATCAAAGAAGGGGTCCTATGTTAACTTGTAACTTGGCCTGTTAAGATGTTTTTGATTTAAATAGCTTTTGATTTCAGTAAATATGACCTCCTAATGCTGCAAATTCAACAAATTACCATTTTTGGTTCTTTACTACCTATAAAATGTTTTGAAACTCTATTGTGCATAATAATTTGGAACAGTTCATTTTGACTTTTATTTTTGAAAAAAATACTGTTATCATTGGGAGGTTTGTTCGATAAAATTTTAATTATACTTTAACGATTGATGACTTGAAAATTATACTGACTGTCATTTGCATCGACTATTTAGAAAAATCGGAGAAAAATAACATTTGCATAATAATTTGGAACGCGCTATATATATATATATATATATATATATATATATATTAATCAGATATAACATTGTGTTTGTTCTTGCTCTGTTGTGTTGTTTTCTTGTTGTTGGCCTCAACTTTAGATTTTTGTCACACTCACACATCTGTCCATATCTTATCTCCGGCAGTTCTATGTTTTGTCATTACCATGTGTTGGTGGGTGATAGGACTCCTCCCAGCAATTGTGCTGTGTGGGCGCTACTTCTACAGCAGACGTGTCATCCATGGTTACCTGGAATGCGCCATGAGCAGAGACATGGGTGACATTGAAGGGTTTTACACGAAATCACCAGGTATATATTGCTTATTTTGTAATTTCATTTACATTTCATAGGCTGTATGCACTGAAAAGACTCTCTACACCTATTTCTGACTTACAGTGATTGTAGATATTGTACAGTACCCAAGTAAAATGTTTCTGAATCGTAATTCCTCTTGTATTTCCCATTAAAGCATGCCAATACATAAGAATGACCCACTGAGCATAACATAGTCAGTGTTTTCTAATCCTGTAAAGCCAGACATCTTAAGTTTTAATAAACTATAGTAAAATATCAGTTTGCATATATACACATGTATCAACTAAAATGTATTGAATCCTGTTTCCTAGTTCTGTCACAATACTTTTTTATTTCAAGGCCTGAAAAATGTTAAAGGGCCAAAACAATCAAATTTTACCTAGCAAAAACTTATCATAACTGTTTTGTTTAATTGATAATTACTACAAAAGTTGTTCTTTCAGTTGGAAGCCTTGGCATCTATGTTTACTAGTCATCTACAAATGTTAGTAGATGATGTAGATGAGATTAATGAATGAGATTAAAAATTTAAAATATATACTCTTTAGCCTTATTTTGTCGATACTGGCTGGCTTTTTTGTAACAGGATAATTTTAAAAAAAAAGTTTTTTTTTGGTGTTTGATTTTTTGACAACATCTCTAAATGAAATACAGCATCAGAATTTGTAAAGGAAATAACGTTAAAGTTCTGGACTTAATTAATTATTGTCTGTGATGTCCACCAGCTTTAACGGAGATGGAGACAGATATTCTATGTCTGGTAATATGAAATATCACAACTTATTAGCTAAAAAATATAAAATTAGATCATATGAAACACAATTACAGCAGTACATTACATCACTGAAAATTAGCAGCCATATTGCTGCTAAAGTTCACCAGTTTATTAGGATAACTGGTCTTTCTAAAGTAATGCCTGATAATGAACGAACAGGAAGTACAGACCACAAACCTGTAATAGGTTGAACATGGAAGAAAAAGGGCTTTGTTCTTGTTCTTTAACTTATTGGAAAAAATATGAATTATGATTTAAACTGAATGATTATTGGATGATATTTTGTTTTATTCGCCATGTTTATGCTGTGCCCTCCACATCAGACTCCTGTCTGTGGGTAGCAGTGCTGGAAGGCAAAGTGGTGGGTGTCGTAGCAGCAGTCGGCCAGCAGAAGTCAGGAGGTGCTGTCGAGCTGCAGCGGATGTCTGTTGACCGGAGCTGTCGGCGGTGCGGGGTAGGGGTTGCACTGGGACGGAAAGTCCTGGAGTTTGCTGCCGCTCACAGATATTCTTCGATTGTGCTGGGAACCACGGCGTACACAACGGCTGCCCACCAGCTCTACCAGCGTCTGGGTTTCCGCTGTGTGGGGGTCACCAATGGGTACGTCACACAGGACGCAAGATGGTCCTTACTGCAAAGAATATTCTATAGAGTCCACCATCACCACTACAGGCTGGATGTGCCAAATAGCAAGATCATTTCAAATGGACAACACTGATCTTTCTGACAGTGACAAACAACAGCCTTGCCAACTGTTCAAATGCTTATAGTCTGCAGCTGTGTGGCTGCGTCCCAGTTCAGGGGCCGCATCCTTCGAAGGTTGCACATGAAGACTGCCTACGTCACAGCAGCACAACTAGGTTGTTCCATTTGAAGGGCTTCAAATGTGGCCTTCTCTTTCTGGGCAACGAAGGCTCAGACGGGTTAGTCTTTCGTGGCCCGATGTATCCCAAGATTCATTGCACGCCGGTTATGAAAATAATCTGGCAACAAAGAACACCAACAGAGAGCCCGATGATTAGTTTTTAATTTTCTACTGGGTTTCAGCTCAGTTTAAAAGTTACATGTTGTCAAGGTTGCCAGGCAACACGAGCTGCACTTTGTGATACAACAGATGCACAGCTGGTGACGCAAAGCGAAAATCCTCTGTGGGCCAGACCTTGTCATTACAACTCAGCTTTTGCAATCTACGACCGCTACGAAGGGCCACATGTTCGTGAGCCACGTCCCCTGAAGGATGCAGCCCCTGAACTGGGACACAGTTCATGTCTAGGTTGCATTAACTCGCTTAATCAGGTTTACTGCATGGCCAGAACCTTTGACTTCTACGCCACAACATGGAGGCTCACACTGAACGTAAGCCTGGAACCTTCGGCCGGTTTTGGTAGTTTATTCAAACAAAATGGCCACACTCTCAAAAATGTTGAAAAAGAGAGAGTTATATATGAATGAAAATGCAGACTACATGGTCTGTCCCCTGAAGTTCAGTTCACAGAACAGTCTCAAGATACAGATTAAGCCACAAAATGTAAGATTAAAATAAAATCACCACAGTTGATAATGGATCTTCTGAAAAACTGGAAGACAGCTGACCAAAATTTCTGACATCCAGTCAATCATCCAAGAGCCAGATTGTTGCTTGTTCAGATGATAATCAGCCGTCATGACCCACCTCAAACTGCACGTCAAACAACAACTAACATGACAGAAATTCAGCCAGAATTTAAAGCTCGTTTGGAGGCCAATTCTGAGCTGAAAGCAGATTTAATCCATTCAGAGTCTGGCAATGACAAACCATTTATTTTGTTATTTAGGTTCAAGGATTTGTGAGAATTGTCATTTGTAATGCTATGTGCAACATTTTTTTTAAACAACATATTTTATTTAGTTTCAGTTATTATAGTAGGTCAGTATTGCCTGTCCCATTTGAGATTCCTTAATATAATCCAATATGTATAAATGACTAAATAAATATGTTATACAAATACAAGATGTATTGTCTGTTTAATGTGCTGTTTCTTTGTCTGCTTGTGTTTGTTGTATGTACTTGTCCTTTTGTTATATCTGGCTGTGTTTTTCTTTTTGGTCTGAGATCTTGATCTGAATGAGGTTACCTGACAAATAAAGGTTGTTATGTACTACATTTCTATAAAGGTGAGGGACTCACAAATTCACTTAAATGAATCAACTCTAAAAATGCCACATCTGCCAACTGAATATTGTCTTTCAGTAGACCTGGCCTCCTAAATTCCCACATCCTCACTGATTGTGAAAAATACAGCCGAGATAACAGTGTAACAATCGAGCAGCTCTGTCAGGACTCTTCACTTCCTCTTGCTTTGTCCTCAGTTAGACTTAATCAGTGTTAAGACATGTTGACTCAGCAAGAGTGGTAAGGGTCATCAAAGTTTCTGTCTGTTGCTTCTGCTTGTATTTTATCAACAGGTCATACCCAAGTCCTATGAAACGATAAATGAAGAAATTACCACTAACATTCATAACATGAAACTAAATGTTGTACTTTCTCATCTATCAGCACCTTAAGCGCTGTGGGTTAGTCGACCACCATTTTACCTTTCAGTTCAGTTGAATTTGGTTTAAATGTCTGGGAGAACTAGTCAGAACCGTACTGTAGGCTTATGTATATGTTATTGTGTATGTTGTGAAGTAGGCCTACAGCATTGTAATGCATTGTGTGTGTGTGTGTGTGTGTGTGTGTGTGTGTGTGTGTGTGTGTGTGTGTGTGCGTCATCATGGCAGAATGTGGTCCTGGAAACACCTACGGAAGCGAGAGCGATCAAAGAGGTGGTTTTGAGTACCGGGTGGTGTGAGCCTGCCTCTCTCCCTCCCCCTGCCTTTCCTGTCTCTCTGTCACTGTTGCTATTGGAATTAATGAAAAAATAACTTAAGAGTGAAAAGTGATGGACTCGGCTGGGACGCATTTGTTGTTCAATGCCCCAATTGTGCTCCCTGCCAGGTTCATCGCTTTCTCAGTGTCCCCTGGAAACACTTCAGTTGTGTTGTGAGTATTTGCAGCACATGTGTTCTCAAGCTGATGATGTTCTCTGAATTTGTGTGTGTTTTGTCTATTTGCATGTTTTCTTAAGTTGCAGTGTGTTGAGCTCTCAGGGCCACCGTAGTCATGAACAGAAGAGGAGTCACTGAAAAACTTTATTCAGATTTATTGCACAATATCAATTTAAAAGATGAAATGCCGTGCTATGGCTCTTTTCATATCTTACAAATTCAGCATGTTTCTTCTGAGGGTGAACTAACTTCAAACAATTTCATGCATTAAAAACTGAGCAGACTTGACCCAACCACAGGCAACAGATATACAACTCATGGTGTCCCTCAAAATCTGCTCCACAGACGATAGTCTCATCTAATGGCAAACGCTCATTATTGATGTGTGTGCGGCTCTCCAGTACGGTCATGCTCATGTACCCTGTGATATAAATAAATAAATATAAAATATTTCCTGTTTAAGATCCCACCAACAGCAGCATGTTTCTCAGTAGGCCTGTCACCCTGTAATATCAGAATATGTTTCTAAAAAATATCTACACTCAGAAATACTCAGGTGATTCGCCAACATTTTTACATGGGTGCAAACAAGTCCAAGACCATTTCAAACAGAAACACACAACATTTATATGAATGGAGGCCACATACTGCCACTGTGGTAGGGTAGTGGGGGAATGCAGCACCTACATTCCTCAATGCAGCTGTGTGTTTCCTGGTCATTGTCCTGTTGTTATTGCCTCACTGTATGTTCAGGATGGGTTGAGTCAAATAGAAAACGCTGATATGCTGTATTACCTACCGCATGTGATATTCAAACAGTAACCTGACTAAGCATGAGTTGTTGCGAATCCATTCGAGCTTTGGAAATGTTAGCTCCTTCCTGACTGTTCCACTATTGTGTTGTTGTGATCCAGAACCTTGAGCCTAATGGTGCGATTTTCAAACACAGTGGACACTGAAAATATACTGCATGTAGTGTGTAACAGTAAGAGTGATGTGGGAGCGCAACTAATGTTATGATTGAATTTACTGCATTATTAAATAATATGAAAATGTCCATCAAGTTCAAATGAATTTGAAGAAAATAAAAAAATCTCCGCCTGCTCTATGATCGCAGTAAGATTAAGAGCAGTAAGCGTTGTTTTCAACTTAATCAGGAAACTGGTTTTTGGAACAAAATTTGAGCAATCGACCTGACTCTGACTTTTCCACAGTACGTTGTGCATGTTCAGCATTTTCATATTTTGCGAAATCGGTTCTTCCTCATAACATAACTTCATGTTGTGAAATTGGCAAATAGTTGCTGCTGCACTATGTAGAACTCTCAGTGGAGCAACAAACAACAACAAACATAACAAAACAAACATGACAAAAACAACTTTATCTCCCACGATCTCAAACACAGCACGGCTCAGTGGTATTCACCCAAGTGCCACCGTGGCCTGAGAGGTGGCAGGTGTTTCATTTCAACCACGCACAAACATTCATTTCACAAATAAGTTCGTTTTGTCTGGTAAATAAAGTCAACTGCAGTTATTATAAACACTGGAGCAAACATTCACCAATCCACCATCAATTAGGGGCGAGGGAGGCTCTTGCTCCGCCCACTGACCAACCTTCAATTTCTGCCCCACCGGCCTCAAGTGCCAAGGAAAATACACAAGGATTTATTGTGAGTGCAGAATTTCATGAAGCACAAGTGAAATGCTTGTGCAGGGTGCAGTTACAGGAAGTTATTAGGTTAGGTTTTACTCTTTGCACAAAACATATTTCCAATTCTTTGACCGTGTTCATCTCTACAAGCACAGGTAAGCTATTTTTTTTATATCGTACATTCATGGAATTTGGTTCATCATTATCCACTGCTGCACTACAAAAACGCTAAACCTTGAAAACCAACTTTTATTTTAGAAGCAATCAGTAACAGAATAAGGAGTTTCAGCACCTTGACAATGTACCGAATACAGATGTTTCAATTCAAAAGTAACACAAGCTCTAGACTCTAGAGACGAGAGGAACTTAGTGGAGGCCACAAAAAGAGGAATATAAACAACAGAAATAAATGAAAGGAGATACATTTTAAGGGAACATTACTGAAAACTCAGCAGCTATTTCAGAAGTTAATGCTACTGTTTTTTTTTTTTTTGGTGTTTTTTTTTTTTTGCAGATGCAAAGATGAGTGTGGAGTACCATGCCTCTGCTGTTACAAACATGGACATGGAGGACAGTAAAATTGGATACAAACAATTTTCAGCGGATGGCAGCAAGCTCCGCTGTACAGGTAATAAAGTAGGAACTTCATTTATTACCTGGGTAATGAACCTTGGATGGCTGAGACAATGACATGACAATAAAGATGGTTCCCCTCAGCTCTACAGAGCTTTTAATCAACTTTCAGTGCCCACTTTTTTTGTTTTAGTCTGGTCTCACAGCTAAGAGATTGCTGCTTGCCTCTCTCCACAGCTGAGAAAACGTAATTGTTTTTGAAATAGTTTGGAATATTTTTCATACCTGAGAATATCCCACCTTCATAAAGTATTTGATAGAAAAGATCTAAAAGGAACACTAATGGAACCAATAAATTTACATTAATTGATTTTTTATTTTTTTGGCTTTTTGAGGGGCAGCAGGATAAGCTGTTAACACAACATTGACATACTGTTACCTTAGCAACCAATTGGAAATTTACACAAAGCCAGTAAAGCTAATAGTAAAGTTAAGTTAAAGTTAAAAATACCATAAAATTAATAAAACAAACAAACTATCTCAAAAAGTTTTTACACTTGGCTGGTAAAATAGTTTGTATATCTACAAAACAAAGTGCAACAAAGAGCAGTGGGAAGAGACTTCATCAGAAAAGATGAAAACATCAGATCTTCGGACCAATGACTGACATGTACCTGTATTTGTATCACATTTTCCTTATTCATTTCATCCATGTGATGTTTGACTGGGGCTCTTTTAATTACATACTCGCTTCTCTGAGATGGTTAATAGCATCTAACTGGAGGATTAGTGCCACCAGCTGAGGTTCATTTGTCAGATCACCAGAAACATCAAGTGAATGCTAATGTTGTTCCAGGTCTGTTTGATGCATAAAATGGCAACAATTTGCAAACAACTTCATTGCTTCATTGTCTTACAATTGTTTTACTGTTGAAACGGGGCATTTTGGCAGGACCAAGTCAAAAGAGTGGAAAAGACTAAAGAATCTAAGCTTTGGCTACTTCATTGGTACTAATCACTGAGCAGCGCTGTTTAATAGCTCTATAGGATTTATACAATTGTTGAATGAATGGGATGAGGTATATTTGAATTTAACTCTCAGGATTAACAAAAAACACACATTTATGTCTACTTATTTCATCCACACACATAATCTCAATGTAACCTCTAAATCATCTGGTAAAGTCAACATTATATAAAACTTCATATTTATGTGAGATGAGTTTTAAAGAATTAGATACATTTCTAAAATAACAATTACCTAGGCAGCGCTTTAGCTTGATGTGTATCCTCTGTATAGTATTGTGGAATACTACTGAGAATCAATCCAGATGAAGCGCGTAACCACAAGTTCCTCAGTTCACTTCATCAAATTGAAGTTTCTCTGTCTATTTTGGTTACTGTCTCTTAGTTTATATGTTGAGAAACAACCCATACAAGATTGCCACAGCCTGCCTCGGGATCCTGTGTGTTCTCCTGTTGGCTGGTGCCATAGGTCAGAGTGTCCACTGTGAGTCTTCCTCTTTGTTTCTGTCAAATAATCACATGTCGTAGGAAGCTGTCAAATGTCATGGCAAAATAAAAAACTGATTGACAACATATTGTTTTTCTCCTCTCTGGCAGACCAAAAAGTAGAGCAAGACCAACAAAACAACCTGTACGCCCTGAGTAAAGAGAAGGAGGACCTACAGGAGAACCTGAAGACAGTGCAGAAAGAGAAGAAGAATCTTGAAACCCAACGTAATCAGCTACAGCAAAATACCGAATACTTAACTAGAAGGAGAGAACAAATACAGACTAATAACAATTTACTGTCTGAGGAAACAAACAAACTGAAACTCAGCCAAAGCCAGTTACAGACCAGTAATGCTGCTTTAAGCAAAGAGCTTGAACAGCTTAAAGCCAGTAAAAACCTGTTGGATACTAACAACAATGCCTTGTCTAAAGCCCGAGACTTGTTACAAAAACAATATGATTCAGTGGTCAAACGCAAAAATGAGTTACAGACCAGCTATAACTCAGTGACCAGGGAGAGGGACAATTTACAGAACAAATTCAATAATGTAACCAGATCAAAAGAGCAGCTGCAGCTGAGTTACAATGACTTGATTAAGGACGTAGAACATTTGCAGGACAAATACAACTTCTCTAACAGTGAAAAAGACAAGCTGGCAAGCAGTCACCAAAACCTGACATTGCAAAAAGACACTCTGCAGGAGACTTTCAACACACTTAAAAAAGCAACAGATGAATTAAGGGCTAATTATGCATCCTTGGCTCAGGACAAAAAAGAGCTTGAAAGCAGCTGCGAAAACGTGACTGTGGAGAGAAACATGCTGAGGGTGAAAATCGAGAACCTGACTGTTGAGCGAGATCTTCTCCAGGGAGAAGCTGAGAAACTGAACGCAACGCTCTTAGGTAAGTTAAAAAGAAACTGACAAACATGTGTTATTTAGCAAGATGTGCTCTCACCTGGAGACAGCTGAAAGCTCCGGTAGTCATGTCATCTGAATAAAAACAAATCCAAACCTCTTCAAAACTAAACATGTACTACAATTCAAAGCTTGTACACACTTTCGTCTCAGTGTTTGGTTATTAACCAATGAATATCACATTTACAGATAAGAAGTGTCCCACTGGATGGAAGAAGTTTCAATACAACTGCTACTTCACTTCTGTCGGCAAGAAAACCTGGAGCCAGAGCAGAGAATACTGTCAGAACAAAGGAGCGGACCTGGCCATCATAAAAAACGAAAAGGAAATGGTGTGTTTATGTTTGCGCATCATCAGTCATCATGACTGTACGCTGAAAGGTCGCCATATAAATTTAAAGGCATCTTTCTACATTAACGCTTCAGTAATTAACAAAACATTTAACTGCAAGTATTAACAAACTGGAAGCTAAACGAAGCTACAGGTGCTTCTAAAAATGCAGCAAACAAAAATGTAACTATCTAATGAAGGAAAAAAAACTTCTAAATTTACTCAAATGTTTGAGTCAATGGCAAAGAATTTAATGATAACATATGTGCTAACAACAACAACAATAACAATAATGTTAAATGTGAATCTGATCCATTTATCTTAAGGGCGCATGCTTGATTTGCAGGTTTTAGGCCATATGTTAGAAAATCTTAGATAATTTGTTAGAGTTTATAATATTTTTTAGACAAGAATAAACTTTTATTCCAACCTTGAATTTAAAACAGACATATTATATATATATATATATATATATAATATAACTTGTCAAATTCTTTAATATAAAAAGATAGTGTAGCTATAGGGATGTATATACATAGGCCATATACATATACCCCATCTATAACTTTATGTATGGCATGCTAACAAAGTAAAAATATGTCTTTTGTTATCTTAATGTGCCTCTTTATTTGTGATAAACATAAAGTTTGCAATAACTTTGAAATGTATGTCTCTTCCCTCGTAGGCCTTCATCAATGGCTTGTATCAAAGTGACAAAGAAGTCTGGATTGGACTGACGGATGAAGGGGTAGAAGGCCAGTGGAAATGGATCGACGGGACACAACTGACCACAGCGTAAGAAACTAAACGCACATCCTTTTAACATACAAAATTAAAACCCTCGGAAATGTCGACTTCATCTGCCCAAGCGCAGAGCGGTATTTGTTCTTATTTTGGATGTCTCTCCTCGTCCTCTACAGGTACTGGGGTAAAGGTCAGCCCAACAGCTTTGACGGGAGGAACCAGGACTGTGTGGAGTTCTGGCATCGTGCGTCAGGGAATGGCGACTGGAATGACGAGAACTGTAATGTAGAACAAAACTTCATCTGTCAGATTTAGGTTTCCCGCACAGGGAGGACCAGAGCGTTTGGCTAGTATTGCACTAATGATCGTCATGTCATATCAGTGTATTACAAAAAAAAAAAGAAATGCAGCAGTGCTAATAGCTAAAGCCTGAAATGGACTGGTTTGCAGTGGGGAGTGTATTATGGAGTTAAATTTAGCAGGCGGCCCAGCAGATGCAGGTTGATGTCAGGTGTTTGGAGCAAACTGTCTTGGTGATTTGGAACCAGCTTGGTTTAAAGGGGACTGAGATTTCCATTGATATCTGTACACACTGTAAAAACAATTTTATGTAATAGTAATGCTGTGTAATAAGTAATATGTGCCTTTTGATGACTAGACATCCACTAACTGAATTTTCTAAAGAATGACGAATGATAGCTGGATAATTTACAGTTTACCCATATAAAGAAAAAGAACCTTCCAGATAATGTTATGATAATTTGCTGCTGTGATTAGCTGATTCAATGACTAATGAATGCAATTCCCAAGAGCAGTACTCATTAATTGTTAGTTTACTGATGTTGGCTATTTTGTACTCATTGTTGCTTCTTGTGTGACCAGGAGGACACTAGCTCACTCAGTGGTGGTTCACACTGATTCATGGGAAATGGCCCCAGCAATAAACATATTATATTACTACTGTATTAGAAATATCCATTGAATTGGTGCTTTTACTACATGTGACAAAAGGCTGTATTGTATATTTTGAACTTTTAACTTTAGTAAAAACCTACAATGCTAATGTTGCTCGCTGTAGATGGCTACATTTCAGATATTCCTGAGAAAGCTGCTCTGACCTGTATTTATCGCCACAGTGTCAAAGTTCGACCCACACTGCCCCCGAGAGGATAACCATCTGCGACCTTAAACAACAAAACGGCATATAGTGTCACAAGAAGATGAGCGTGTCGCATTGTTGCCTGAATCTCCTCCACCATTTGGCCTGGCAGTCCCATAGCCAGAGATCCTACTCATTCCTCTCCAGACCGCCTCCACATTCTTTGATGAGTGTGTTCTCATTTCTCTCTCTCTACTGTAGATTCTCCCTCCATTTTCTTCCTCCTCAGATCCTTTTGGAAAGACTTAATCAAATGCCTCACCTAACGTGCACAGCAGTTTATTAAAAACACAATATTCACCCACATCAAGTCAGGGTGACTTGATCTCTGGGCACATCTGATCTCCTTTTTAAATTTTTTTCTTTAAAGCAGCACTTGAATTAACACGTAAAGCTCGGTTTACTTGTCACTAGCCTGTTAGAAAGGTTGTATCTTTAGGTCATTAATGTTCAGTTTTGTGCATTAATGCGCTAAATGAGTGCTGTGGATTAAATGTGCTAATTTTTTGGGGAATGTGAAAATGAGCTCAAGAAGGAGGCAGTATTGCACCAAAAAGCTGTTTTCCAACTGCAAAAAAACATCAGAAGAAGAAGGGTTTTACAGCGGCACATGCGTCCTGTGTCTACTGCTGGCAAATCAAACAATGCAGCTACTGGTACTGTAGCAGTAGCAGTTTGAATGAACAGAAGAGAGACTTTAATGAACAAATCAGCGCAGATTACAACTGGAAAAAAATCCTTTTTTATGCAAATTGTGTCGACCAAGTGTGAAAAAAGTCTGAAATTACACATTCAGTTGAAGCATTTTAAAAAATATGTCTGCAAGTGAAGGATCCATGGCAGATTTAGATATGGGCGACTTGGGCATCTTGTTGAGTCAAACTCACAACATATACACATAAAACATACACTCGCATTGGTTTTTGTGACTCTATGGTAGTATACAGTATAATGTGGACATGGTGGATGGGTAAAATAAGCTAGATCTTATGAGGTGTGAACTTCCTTAACTTTTTAATTTATACATGTTCAATCTTGACCTTTTCAGTGTCATCATCCATAAACAATAGGTACCCCAAATACACTGAAAAGAATTAAAACTAGTAGAAATGCCAACTGTCTTTACGTCAGTTAATTTTGACTGAAGGTTAATTTACAACAGGAAAGTGTTAATGAATTAACTACTTTATCTCAAAATCTTTGATGGATCTGTTTGTCTGTTTTCTTAGCTTTCTTTCTGTCATCCCCCATGTGTCTGTGGCTCTTCAGTGCTTGAGCCCCATCTGCTCGGTGACTATTTCTGGCAATTATTCTTGGCTTCAGCAGCAAGTTGCAGGTGCTAGTGTTAGACAGGGGAATTATTTATTCCATTTCTGACATGCATGTCTATGTTAATTTAAGTACACAGTTTAAGTACAATTTGACCTTAGAAAAGGAAAATCTAGAAATAGAAAATGAACTAACCATCGGTTCAGAACAACGTAACTGTGGAGTCATAGGAGTGCCATAAAAAAAGAATAAATTTGTAAAAGAATAAGATAATATATGTGGAAATACAAAAACAATACAACACAATAAAAGAATAAATGAATACAAAAAATGTGTAAATATAATAAAACAATAATGCTTTTACTTATTTTACACAATAGGCCAACAATAGTTGTGCTGTGCTGCAGTAAAAGCTCTTGCTTTTACCTATGGCTTTTTATTTATTCTTTTTTATAGCACTCCTATGACTCCAGATTAAACAGGTGTGCAAATGTGACATAATATTTTACACTACATTTATTTAACCATTTATCAGTCTTTCCTTTATCATTACATTTATATTGGAAACAGATACAAATATGCTACGGGCTAAATAGCCTATGAGACTTTTAGACAGGTATGAGGAAGAGCTCAACACATTCACTTACAGTGTAGCATCACTTTATACTTCAGGATGTCAGCTGATCAGTACCAGCCGGCTCTTGTGCCACATGTACAACTTACTCCGCTAATTTGGCGAGCCAGTTTTTCTTTGATGCATTCCCTGCCTTATTTTCTTGAAGGGACAGGACCTGACCCACCAAAACAACATGGAGGCGAGTCTAGTCCTCGTTGTTTCCATGTATCCTGGCATTGTGAGCCAACAGCTGACATTTATTTCTACCTTGGTTCTTATGATTACTGAAATGGTCAAACAATGGCGAATGCCCCCGATAGTGATACCGTACATTTAGGAGGGAATGGGTTGAAAAAAAATGACATGTTACAATCATGGTATGTAATCATCTTCAATATCACAAGTGTAAACCATAATTGCACCTTTTTCTGTTTAGAATAAGCTAAAATTGTTTTCTTTTGTCAAAATCAAAATATTTTGCTCATGACTGGGCTCCTTTTTCTCACTTCTTACTTCTAATTGTACTGATGTTGCTAGTTGAATGAAAGGCTAAATGTAAAGCACATTGTATAAAAACATTATATAAATACTGTTTTGTCTTATAGGGCACAGACTGATCAATCCAAAACTTTATTGGATCAGTGCCTGATTCAGACATCATGCATTACCTACTGGACAAAGAGCCGAGTCTCTTTATCTTACAACTCTTACTAGATTTGATGTTTGGTGTACACTGTGTATAGACTCCAAAGGACAGTGATGGTCAGACACAGGTGGGTGTGGACGATTGGGTCTTCAGCCCACACACACACACGCACACACACTCACACTCTGATGTCACATCTATGTGTGTGTGTGTGTGTGTGTGTGTGTGTGTCTCTGTGTGTATTCTCCTGCCTGTCTATCTAGAACCTCCAATACCCCACCCACTCAAACAGGTAGGTGGTGAGTTCTCAGTTTGGCCGCACTGCCGTGTGGGAGCAGCTCCATGTACATTCACACCACTCCTCAGAAAGGTACAAGAAAAAGTCTCAGCCTCACATACTTTTAATATACTTCAACACACAATATCATTGATATGCTGTGTTTACACCTAGCCTAATGTAAATGCAATTATGTCCTTGTTAGGGCAGGAGCAGGAAAACACACACGTCAGCACCAGCTCACAATGAATGAATTAAACTTTAATCAAAATGTTAGCCTAAGACTCAGTATTTTTTTTCTCATTAGAAAGTAGAAGAAAAAAAGCTTTTTTCTGACTTTGAAATTCTCTTTGCCTGTCTAAGTGGTATTTTGGTGTCCACTGCAGAGCTGCAGCGTTTGGAGGAGGGGAGACTTGAGAGGCTCGAACCCTCCAGCCAATAGGTGCCTTTAAATCTGAATTTAAAAAAAAAACAGCTGCTTGAAGACTGTCAGTAAAATGCAGCCTTTACCTGAAGATTAGCATGTTATGTATTTCATGTGAAATGTATAGCAGTGCAACCACAGCTGTGCAGTCTGCTTTTGTAATACTCACTTCATCCACAAGAGGCTGAACAGCACCACTAGCCCAGACTAAATCAGACTGAGAGCATTCATGTTTCCTGTATAGGTGATTTTTAATTTCTCCATGCACTCTAAACAGCAATGTGTGCTAGCAAGTTATGTAACATTACTGTTCCTTCTTTCGGCTAGAAATGTATAGGTGAAGGCTTTCTGACAGAAACACACAGGAAGACAGGTGATATAGTATAATGAGCAACAAAGTCCACGCCGGGAGCTGGACTTTCAACTAGGAGGCTGAGTTATGAGTGTCATTATCTTTATTGATTTAGTTAACTGTTCTTTTCAGTTTTTTCTTTATTTTCATTTCAGACAAATGTAGGTTTTTGTTTAGTGGAGAAATCATCCGTGTGTGTGTGTGTGTGTGTGTGTGTGTGTGTGTGTGTGTGTGTGTGTAAAAAAAAAAAAAGTTCAAATTGTTTTTGCTTTTTACTCTGCTGCACCTACATGAACCAAAATAGCAGGTGCGCTTGGAGACACCCATAGTCTGTGAACTCAAGACTGGTGGTTGCACTTTTTGCAGTTCCTTAACCCTTGTATGGTATTCGGGTCAAATTGACCCGTTTCAAATTTTTACAAGAAGAAAAATGGTAGAAGTATAAATTTTTTCTAGCTGAAACTCAATGGCCTTAGCTTATTTTCTGTGATAAACATGTACAAACAAAAAAAAAATATTAAGCACACATGCTACTATACCCAACGCATTTACATCCTTCATATGGTCTTCGGGTCAGTTTGACCCGCATACACAGAGACACATAGAAACATGCCCACATACACAGAAACAAACACACACAGACATGCACACACATATACACACACACACACACACACACACACAAACACACACATGAACACATACACACACACACACACACACACACACACACAGATAATGTTACATTATTGTAATCTAAGTCATTCTTTGAGCTGTTGATTCCTGACACAATTCAGAAAATTATTCTGGATATGACCAATCTCGAGGGGAGATGTGTTTTCGCTGACCAGTGGAAAGAGATGGACATCATGCTTCTGCATGCCTACTTTGGCATCCTCATCCTTGCTGGTGTCTACAGGTCAAAAGGGGAGTCGACTGAAAGTCTGTGAGATGCTGAGACAGGGAGAGCGATTTTTAGAGCCACAATGTCTCTGAAGAGCTTCCATGTATTCTCAAGAATCATCAGATTTGACGACTGGGAATCAAGACCTGATAGACGGCGGGGGGACAAGTTGGCAGCAATCCACACTGTGTGGGACCAGTGGCTGGACCGGCTTACCCGTCTTTACAACCCTGGGCCCAATGTAACTGTGAACGAACAGCTTGTGGGGTTTAGAGGCTGCTGCCCTTTCAGGCAGTATATGCCCTCAAAACCAGTAAGGTATGGCTTCAAAATCTGGGCTGCCTGTGATGCTGTTTCAGCTTATGCATGTAACATGCAAATTTATACAGGGAAGCCAGAAGGAGGAGCTGCTGAAAGAAAGCAGGGGACACGAGTGGTGCTAGATATGTCACAAGGCCTCAGTGGCCACAACATTACCTGCGACAATTAATTTTTTCACGTCGTACAACCTGGGACAGGAGCTTCTCAAAAGAAAGCTGACAATGGTTGGAACAATCCGGAAAAATAGGATGGAGCTCCCACTTGAGGTTCTAACTGTGAAGAAAAGGCCAGTCCATTCCTCCAACTTTATGTTCACGGCCAACACTGCCCTGGTATCTTACATACTAAAAAAAGGAGAAAATGTGGTGCTCATGAGCACTCTACACAGGGATGGAGAGTTAGCATTCAAAATAATGAAAATCAAAACATTGTCTCACTTCATTTTTTCCAAGATAAGCATGATTTATAACACCCAAGTCTAAAGTTAAAGTGGAGTTTTAACATCAATTATAACCTTATGACAAAAAAACGAATCACACTTCCATTGTTAATTGTGTTCTAGTAGAGACTGATTGCAATAATTAAACATATATGTTATCTCTATTGTTTGAAATTGAGATAAAGACAATATATGTTGATGAATTATGAAGTAAAATTTTATTTCAGAATTGTTTTTAAAACCGCAAATATGTCCCGGGTCAATTTGACCCGAGGGATACCAGAGGGTCCAAAAAGTGAAGACAATACAAGGGTTAAGACACACTTTTGTTTTGATTTGAACTTTTGTTTAAGATCTGTACAAACACCATTTTGTAATTAACTTTCAAATGAAATAATGAAATATGTGAACGAGTTCTGGAGACTGAACTAAAATAATCATATTTTTGTTCTGCAACAGACGTTCAGGTGAAATCCATCAAAGTTGTGCAACAAGGAAATTTAATAACTTTATAAAACAAATTGAACAGTTGGTGTGTCATTCTATCGTCCTTGGAACTTGAACTTGAATGCACACACACACACACACACACACACACACACACACACACACACACACACACACACACACACGGTGTACATGTTATATCTACATATTTTCACATGCTATTTTGTGACAGGCCTTGTTGAGAGGAGTCTCTCAGTTCTGTTGCTTGAACTCGTTAAATATTACACTCATTGGGGAGAGGTTGTTGACTCTGTCTTTGTGGTATTATGCAACATTTTCTCGCTCCTTTTATCTAACTCCCTGCTCTCTATTTCGACACGTTCAGCTGTGTTCGGACTCTCCAAGCATTGATTTACCAGGTGATTCTTTCAGGTAAGCTATTTGTGTTTTATTTACTCTCTTAGCCATTAAGCATTTTGAATGATTACATTATATTAGATTGACAATACAGGTGACATTGTCTTTTTGTCTTCATATACTGTATATTGCTGCTATTAAAATGACCCTGTCCAAAAGCATTGTCGTGAAGAAAAGTCGCGAAACATAACTTTGATAGGGAGGGTCAGGTGGGAGCTTGTGACTGGTTTAGCACAGACACAAATAAATACAAATAGTAGTCGTTTCATTTTAAATTTAAATAAACCAACAACATTTTTTTTCAAGAGAACACCATTTGTAAGTGTGCTCTACCTGCTATAGTCAACCTTATTACCAGACACGATACTGGACAATTCTTCAAAACTCCACATTACATTCAGTTTGATATAAATTGGAGGCGATCACTGTTCTCAGACGTTTTAAATCCAAATTAAAGCTGTGATCTGAAAACAATCACCTCTGCTTTTATCACCTCTCGGTTAGGTTACTGTGATTCTCTGTATAGGAGGTCGGCCCATTCCGCCCTTTCTCAATACTAACGGTTCAAAATGCAGCTGCCAGACTTTTAAGTGGTACAAGAAAAAAAAAGGCAAAGCACATGAAATTACTCCTATTCTGCCACACTCACACTGGCTACAAGTGAAATAGAGAATTCATTTAAAAATCTTGCTTGTTTATAAAGGCCTTATTGGTTTAGCTCCACAATCCATTACTGTCATCCTCACAACTCTTTTTCCCATCCTGCCTTAAATCCTGCCGCACCACTGACGATTTTAAATCAAACTTAAAGACCTACCTTTTTCTTTAATCTTGCTTTTAGTTCAGTTTAAGATTGCCATATTTTCATCTTATTTCTAATGTCTTTTTTTTTTTACTGCTTTTGAATCTGATATCTTCAATCTTAAATCTCTCATTTCTCTTGCATTGATGTTGTTTATGTCCTTGTGTGTACTTGTATTGCTAATCCATCTGCTGTGATTCTAAAGCACTTTGGGTTGACTCCTGTTGTTTTTAAATATGCTAGATAAAGTTATGATTAATATGGTGATTTGACTTTCCTTTTAAGACATAGTTATTTCTCTTGTATTGCAGTTTTTGAGTACACAGTCTCCTCCTAACAGAAATTTACAGTGTTCCTCCTCAAACTTTGCCTTTACTGACAATCACTCCAACCGACAGCCGGCTAATGCAGTGACAATGACATGTCATGTGTTCACTGTGGTGTTGGAGGTGCAGTTTCTAGTACAACTCACTGACTTTTAGCATTAATCTAACGTCTGGCTGACATGGTGTCTCTGTGGCACAAAGTAATTTACATTTACTCAGGTACTTAAGTTCAAGTTTAGGGTACTTGTGCTTACATTTTACAACTATCGGTACCTCTACACCACAGAATTTCACTGGGAACTATTGTACTTTTTACAATATTGATTAACTGGTTCAGGCTGTAGAAAACATATTATGAGCTTACAAGACACTGTACATACTGTACTGTGGAATACTGTACTTCCCACAAGTACCACATCCTAGGAGACATCTTAGAAATAGGCTTAATAAACAAAAGGCCTTGTAGATGAATAATAGTCATTTTTAAAGATAATTTTTTTTACCAAATGGATAATGTTGCCAAAATCCAGAGGTGTTGAAACTCTTTCAGGGAAAATTGTGATTCAAGAACATGATTAATTATTAACCTACTATCTATTAACCTACTATCTATTAACCTACTATCTACTTTGCCTGGACGTTTGGCTGTAAATGGTCATTGTTGAGTTTAGACATGACATCACTATTGCAACTAATTTTAGTTTTTGATACCTGATATCTGGCTCGTAAATGCACTTGCAGGTTGGTAATGGTCCAGCGGCTGTACGGTCCAAACGTAGAAGGAGGTGTAAGGTAACTGACCCATAAGTCAAAAAACTGATGGATTCCTTAAAGGAGGACGATGCAAAGTAAGAATCAATCTGTCTTCTTTTTGACCGTAAGCCTCTCAGTAGAAAATGTATACTACTCGTTAATCTTCTCAACTTGTTGAACAGACCTTATTCATCTTAAAGACTTCACATAATAAATGCACTGTCAGATCAGTAGAGTAATGTCACTCCTCTAACACTTGTCAGGGTGAATGTGAAGAATCCTGTGTCTAAATTCCATGATGAAAGACTATCAGGAATGTCTGCTCGCTCAAAGGACAAAGGCAAAAGGTAGGAAGATATTTCAAATGATATGTAAAGTAATGTAGCTTATTATTAAGCAATTAAGAAATAACAAAGTTGATCATTTGTGAAAAAAGGAATTGGGGCAGTTTTTCAAAGAAAGGTGCATTAGAAAAAATATTATGTTAGAAATTAAGGATGCTTCTGCTGAGGACCGTTGTTCACCACTGAGATATTGTTGTCATTGTGTGACTAAATGTTCATATCAATTAGAGTGAAACGTATTGGTATTAAAACATTCCCTAAATTGCAAAATGAATGAATTTCAGATTGAAGCCACTACAATCAACATCCAGTGGATGTTTGAGTGTGAAGTCCGAGCAGTCCATCGAAACTCCTCTTGTTTTCAATCACAAACAGTAAGATGACACTAATATAGGACCCACTGTGATCTGTAATCTTTCTGTCAAAGTTACTTAAAACTGAATGATTCACTTTTGCTTATGTAAAAGTTTTAATGCAAAGCTTTTACTTGCCATTTGTTGAAATGAATAGTTTCCCATATTACTGAGAGAGTTAAATGAGAGGACTGATAAATTCATGTCCGAATGCTGATTATGAAGCTGTCATCAACAGCCAGTCATCTTAGCTTAGCACAGACTGGATTTCTACCTGCCATAGTGGATAGGATTCAATTTGTATTTAAGTTTTTTTAAATTTAGTTTTATTTAAGATGGTCTAAAGTTGTCACTATGTGACTAAATGTTCATATCAATTAGAGTGAAAAGTATTGGTATTAAAACATTCCCTAAATTGCAAAATGAATGAATTTCAGATCGAAGCCATGGTCAACGTCCAGTGGATGTTTGAGTGTGAAGTCCGAGCAGTCCATCGAACCTCCTCTTGTTTTCAATCACAAACAGTAAGATGACACTAATATGGGACCCACTGTGATCTGTAATCTTTATGCTAAAAATGAAGCTATCATCAGGAAACAATTAATTTTTGTGACAGTTCATATAATATTTGGACCCAGAGGCAGTCACCACACTCAGTTGGAGTGTTGGCAAGTATTTATTAGGAAAAACAGTTGAATGGGGTTGATGGATGGTGGCGGGGGTGAAGGCAGGCTGGCTCTTTGGGGACGAGGTGATAATGTGTCGGTCCGGAAACAGAGGTCTGAGGCTGTAGTCTGGCAGAAGGGGAGACAGCGTAGGCTGGAGGTCTGGTCTCGCTCAATGGATTACTGAGGCACTGGAGAAAACCAGGTTAGCAAGGAACATGAGGGAAAATACAAGAGATAACTCAAATAGATATCCTGAGGCCTAGAGGAGGCCTTGGTACCACTGAAGCAGGATAAACAATCTGGCGAGAACAGTGAAGAGACAGGGAAACACAAGGGAAGGGAGAAACATTTCTATGTACAGCCAGAGCGGTGACAATTTATTTAGTTTTATTTAAGATGGTCTAAAGTTGTCATTGTGTGACTAAATGTTCATATCAATTAGAGTGAAACGTATTGGTATTAAAACATTCCCTAAATTGCAAAATGAATGAATTTCAGATTGAAGCCACTACAATCAACATCCAGTGGATGTTTGAGTGTGAAGTCCGAGCAGTCCATCGAACCTCCTCTTGTTTTCAATCACAAACAGTAAGATGACACTAATATAGGACCCACTGTGATCTGTAATCTTTCTGTCAAAGTTACTTAAAACTGAATGATTCACTTTTGCTTATGTAAAAGTTTTAATGCAAAGCTTTTACTTGCCATTTGTTGAAATGAATAGTTTCCCATATTACTGAGAGAGTTAAATGAGCGGACTGATAAATTCATGTCCGAATGCTGATTATGAAGCTGTCATCAACAGCCAGTCATCTTAACTTAGAACAGACTGGATTTCTACCTGCCATAGTGGATAGGATTCAATTTGTATTTAAGTTGTTTTTAAATTTAGTTTTATTTAAGATGGTCTAAAAGTTGTCATTGTGTGACTAAATGTTCATATCAATTAGAGTGAAAAGTATTGGTATTAAAACATTCCCTAAATTGCAAAATGAATGAATTTCAGATCGAAGCCATGGTCAACGTCCAGTGGATGTTTGAGTGTGAAGTCCGAGCAGTCCATCGAACCTCCTCTTGTTTTCAATCACAAACAGTAAGATGACACTAATATGGGACCCACTGTGATCTGTAATCTTTCTGTTAAAGTTACTTAAAACTGAATGATTCTTTTTTGTTTAAATGAGAGGATTGATAGCAATTCCATGTCTGTATGCTATTATAAACAGCCAATCATCTTAGCTTAGCACAAAGACTGGAAACAGGTGGAAACAGCTAGCCTAGCTCTGTCTGAAGGAAAGCAATGCAGCAGCACCTACCAGTACCTCTGCAGCTCACAAATTCACAGTTGCACAGCTCATCTTGCCATTCTTTCAGATTGGAGAGACCAAATTGTGACTATACTGTCTATGAGACAGACTTGTCTTCAACTGACAATTCTCCTCATTCTGACAACCAAATCAGATCATCATGGGGAGTGCCAAAGCATTGGGGTAGAAATAGGATTTGGGACCAACCCAGGTATTGTTTCCTTTGTATAAACATGTCTGATACCATCCTGCATGTCTGTCTTATTAACTAGACCATCTGAAAACTGTGTGTGTGATGGATTTCAGGTTGACACCACAATGCCCTCCATCTGCTGTGTATCCAGTGCTAAGTACTGATCACAGAGTCCCTGTTGACCTCATGCAGAGCAGGTAAAAATCACACTTCAAATACTGCAGTAATATGTGTCAAATCACTTTGATAATTCATGTGCTGTTATTGGAAGAGCAGAATATTAATTTGTTTTTTCTGTTTGCTACAACTCAGCAACTTTGACATTTTCGAGTGCTCAGGAACGATATGATGCCAGTCAGTATCGGAAGTATTTCCATATAAATAGTTTATTCTCACACTTTGACAAAATCCGTCACATACTGTTTGTCCTCCTGGTGCGCTGGTAAACAGCAGGGAGTTGAAAGAAAACATATACTGTTGTAGAGTATTACAAAGAAACTCACAGGCACTGCAGAAACGATTTCAATCATAAACTTGATTTTGTAATTCATCTCATAATAAGAATTGTACCCTCAGTTTCAGAAGAATTACCTGACAGAAAAGCTGTATCAGTTAATTGAAATATTTGCTTTATATTATAAATTGCTTTTGTCTGATATCAGGATGAAGCTCAAAGCAACAGACACGCCCAGTGCTTCAAAAGACGCTCTTGACAAACAGTAAGAAGCCAGACTACATGTAATGTTGTTATATACAGTAAGCTAAGTGTTTGTCCTACACTGTAACAATATGTTATGAATGCCTCAGAAATGATTGATTATTTTGATATCTTCTCTGAAGTGATCTATAGGATGATTCATTCTCCACTGAAGTGTTCCAACAGCCAGTGCAATCTCTTTTTGTGACAGATGTCAATTTTGTTTTTCCTGTCATAATTTCAAAACAAATGATACATTACGTGACTTTCAGGGCAAAAGTAACCGGTCCCAGATCCAGTTTGGAGTCTCAGAGAACTATTCAGGGCATGGATTTGCGTCCACGTCCTAAGTAAGACAAAAGCATTTGGAATTTTGAAAAATACACTAGACACTGAAATCCACAGTAACTTCTTTTAGCTTCTAATCACATATTTCTGACATGGTTGGAATAAATGATATCCTTTATCCTTTTCCTATGTCTAATTCCTTTTTCTCAGTGTCAGTCGGTACTATCCAGAGACAACAGAATCCACATTCTCATCGGACCCGTCTGATAATTCATCGACTATGACTTCTGGATCAAGGGATTCCCAGTATGACGAGCAGACAGTTTTATGTGATGACATGTGAGGCACTATTTAAATTCACTATATTAAAGTTGAAGAGGTACTCCAGAAAATAACTTAAAAACTGATCAAAATTGATTCAGTCTGTCTTGACTTTTGGTCACTAAAAATACTGGGTCCTATGCTTCCCACAATGCAATTTGGCATCTTTTTCCAGACCCTCCCTACTGCTAATCAACTTTATCTTTTAATCTCCATTTGCCACGTTGGTAACACATACTTTTTGTTTGCCATCTCTTATTCCTTATGATAACCCTATTGCTCTTATATGAATTTCCATAATATTTCACCAACTGGATAACCTATTTCTTGCGTCATATCCTGTGTAACCACTACACTAAATTTGCTTCACATCCAAGCGCTGTTCCTGGGGCGTGTTTGGTAGCTTTTGTTGCACCTGCTAGGTTAAAAGGCAGAAAGGTTAAGAGAGCGGTGACAACACCACATGACATGTGAGAAAGTGTCATTATGATATATGACTTTACATGAAATAAAGGTGTAAATGGGGAAAAAACAGTTATGAATAATATATATGAATTTATATAAATAAATATTAATTAATTAATTAATCATTAAGAAAGAAAAATGATTTAAAATAATATAAAAATGCTCCAATATAATTCTGTTATTAATTATAATAACAGACAATAAATGATAAACTAACATTTCACATTTATGAGTTGGCTTCAATAATAATTTTTCTTCAATTTTCTCACTGTTAATTGTTAATTTATTTATATTTACACAGTCTATTCATTTTCATTTCATAGTGGTTTTTATTTATTACTGAATATTTTTGGGTTGCATAAGTACAAAATTGGTGCTTAATATGAATCATTTGTAGGAAAAGTTGATTGTAGGGATTTATAATAGCCTGCTTTCTCACAACATGAACAAATCTTGTCTATATTAAGAAGTCTCAATAAAGATGTTTCTGCATATAGCTTTCTTTAAAAAATGTATGTTGCAAGTTCAGCATCAAACTTCATTCCCTTACTTGACAAGAACTGTCTCTGGTGGCGGAAAGAAAAGCCAGTGATAACTCTTGTTTTGTATCTATTTATCATGTCTTTTCTTTTACTGAAGGTAGCATGCTAAATAGCTGGTCCGAGCCAGCTGGTATTATATTGTAATCATAACCAACACATGCTCCTGGCAGGAAACCACATTCACTGGGAGAGAAAACTTATATATTGCACCTTTAACTAAGAGAAACACTTGGCTATTCCTCTAATTATTATGGTTCAGTACAAGGCTATGTGCTAGAACACTTATCATACATTCCTACTACTACTTTAAGTAGTAAATAGCAGATGCATTTTATTTCTCTATTTGAAAACAGAGACGAGGAGGTCATCTGCGACATTTGCCGCCAGCGTGTGGCTGTGAAGACCTGCTTGACCTGTAACACTTCCTATTGTGAGTATCATGCCCGGCATCACTACACAGTGGACACCCTGCAGAGACACACACTGAAAGATGTGTGTGCTGAGGTCGAGGGGAAACGCTGTCTGCACTACGAAAAGTCTCTAGATTTCTTCTGCAGGACCGATCAGATGCAGATCTGCAGCATTTGTACAAAGAGAAATCACAGAGGACATGACATCATCTCGCAAAGGGCACAGCGTGCTGCAAGCCAGGTGAAAATCTGAACATGTATAAATAATGGGAAAAATATCTTGTACTAATGTGCTGTATAGGCTAATGCTTATTTATACTATTCTATCACAGATGCTTGGTGGTGAAGATTGCCAGGAACCTGATCAACCTGTTAAAGGTGAGTCAAAATATCAGATCCCTAATTACAGGCACACTGATACATGTTCAATTTATTGGATGTAAATGCATACAGATGTACAGAATACAATACAGACATTCTCCACTTGATAAATCATATACTACATCTGAAAAAACAACTGTAGAATTTTGTGAAGAGGGTCGTAGAAATTATTTCACATTATCATTTAGTCTGTTATTGGAACCAATGAAGTGCAAAAGTGATATCAAATAATCTTTGAAATTTGCCATAACAGAGCAGACTAATAAGGAAACAATGAAGACTGCCTTTGATGTGATATATTTTTATGACAGGATGACTTTGTCCTCAGGTTAGTCAACATTTTGTCCGACACGGCTGGGCAAAGGAAAATCTATAAAATGTGATTTGTGGTGTTGTACAGTATCAGTCGATCTTATTCCTACATATCCAGACTTTCTGGTGGTTACTGATTCATTTACAGTTGTAGCATTTAATCAGAATTAATTCTTTCTAATGACACTGCAACAGAAATTCAGGCACAGAGCAATAATCCTAAGAAATTAACTGGAATGAACTAATTGAATTACTTTTCAAAGTGTGGATTTGCCAGGGAGAGTTAAGTGTGTACAATCCGATATGATAAAAAAAAAAAAGTTTCTCAGCATGATCATGTTGAACAGGTGGCACAAGTGATTTTTTTGTACTGTCTTATGTTTGCCAGTGGTGCCCCCTCCTGGTAAGATCGAGTTCCAGTCAGTGAAGCCAAACTCCCTGATCCTGAGCTGGGGTTGCCCAGAAGGACTGGACGGGCCTAAGAGCTTCCAAGTGAGGTGGAGCTCCTTGATGAAGGTGGAAGGTTGCTTACCCATCAAAGATTCTCTTAAAATTGAAATAAACAACCTTCAGCTTGGACAAAAGTATTTCTTCAGTGTGGCCACTGAAGATGAAGATGGCAATTTTAGTGAATGTATCACGGCATCTGTTTTCACAGGTAATATCAGATATGCTGAGACATTTCATATTTCTTTCATTGCAGTGTGTTCACATTTCATTGAGCCAATGAAATCATTTTTTATTTCAAATGACTTCTGTCTTGCAGCGGTGCCCCCCCCTCGACATTTAACAAAAGGACATTCAGAGGCCACGGCTCTGTCCTTGAAATGGACCAAAGCAGACAACATGGAGGGAATTCCACATCAGTTCCTTATCACTGTCACAAGTCCAGGGAAAGAGTCGTCAGTGATCCACACCGAGGACTGCTACAAGATGTTCTCAGATTTAGAGCCGGACACAAAGTATAGTATATCTGTCTCAACTGTGCTGAACGGTCAGAGCAGTCAGCCAGCCTCCATCACCATACACACAGGTGAGAAGTTACATCACCTCCCAAAATCCATAACATGTCTGTCATATTGCACCATAGTTACAAGTAAGCTGAAATATTGGGAGCAACACAATTAGTAGCTTTTCATTTCATAATACAAATACTGTTTATTTTAATATTTAAACCATATTAGAGCCAAATATATTTGTGTATTTTTGTATAAATCATTTATATTATAAGAAAGTATGTATGACGAGTGAACCCAAGAGAGAGAAAGAAAAAAGAAAGGAAAGAGAGAGAGAGAGAAAATGTAAATTAGTACTGAACTTGCATAAAGTCAAGCTTAAAAATGAGTGTTACCAATTCACCAGAACAGACATTTACATATGGAGATGAGGGTGCGCCTTTTAAGACAGTCTCTCCTGAAAGGCATTTGTAGTGTTGCACACAGTTGTAAACATGAAAAGTGGCAGAAATAGCTGTGTATACAATGAAAGAAAGATAGCTTTCTCACTTCACTGCTGTTGTGGGAATGGTAGTAATGTCAAATTGTTGGTTTCACATAGTTACAGAAAGAAAAAACACCGGAAAGGTGACAATTGACAAACAGTCCTAATTTATATTACTGCCTCTCACCCTCTTAGCTCAGTGTGTTAGCATGCTAACATTAGCAGTCATTAGGATCCATCATGAGGGAACATGGATGTTTGTACAAAGTTGCATTCAATGAATCCTGTACTTCATAAAACTAGAATTTCATGGCAAAGCATCCAATGATTAAGATGTATTTCAGCCTGGACTAAAGTGGTGTACTGACCAACAGACCAACAGCATGAATTTGCCATCCATGCTTCTAGAATGAGGAACAGTATCGGCAGTTGCTCAAAACTAAACTAAACCTAAACCAAGATAATCCTGATGTTATTATTACTGGTGATTTCCTCTGACTTGAAAAAGCTCCTTAGACAGACAAAAAACATTAGATTATATACTACATTTTGACTGGCTGAGTACCATTTTCCATGTGCCAAGTAAAGTGATGAAGGGAAGTGTAAGTGAAGTGAAGAGTGAAACTGTAGCATCCTGTACATTCATTGGACTCTTGTTGATTTTACAGAGCCATGTCTCAGGGAGGTTCTGTCAAAGATGGGACTTGAAGACCAGTACGACAACAAGCTCACACTTAGCACTGTCCTAGAGATCAGTCAGAATGATACATCAGAGAACAAACTTGAAACTGCAAAGTCACTTCCTGGGGCTTTTTTGAGGAGACTTATGATGTTGAACGCAAATGCTAGAAGTGTCAAATGTGTGTCCTGCGATGTGGACACAGACAAGAGCAATGCCATCAACCCCCTGGACCTGATAACTGCATTGCTCCTCTGTTCGGACAGCTTTCTTCAGCAGGATATAGTTCTGAAAATGGCGCTCTGCCAGTTTGCCGTCCCTCTCTTGCTGCCCAACAGTGAAACAAGAGAAATCACAATGATGCTGTGGTCCATGCGCGAAATTGTGCGAACCTTCAGACCGTCCATGCAGGCATTCAGAAAGTTAAACTGTGAGGAAAGAATTGTGCACTCTGATATTCCTCTGGTGTCGTTCGTCAGGCTGGGGAGGACAAGCCTCTCCAAGTCTCTGATCTTAAACAAACTGCTAAGTAACACTACGCAGTACCACAACAGCACATTTTATAATCGTGACATGGTGTGTGGTGAAGTCCCCAGGAGGATTTCAGGCGGGCTAGTTGAAATCAGCTGGTATCTCCCGTGTGGGAACAGGAGCGTTGACAAATTCATCGAGCCACTGGCTGTCGCAAACCTCAGAGGAGACATCAGGGCTTTTGATGAGCAGTTTTCATTCCTCTGTGAGACATCCGCAGCTGTTTACATCTTCTGTGATGAATCAGAAATGGATTACTTCAAGCGTCTGGAAGGAAAAGATGTGAAAGCAAATGTCTTTTTGATCAGCAGTGTACTGGGGAAATCCTTTACACTCAAAAGGATGATAAAGGAGCCACGATTGAAGATAACTAATGTTAGCCAGAAGAAAAAGACCGATATGGAGCTGATAAAAGCCCTCCAGGAATCAATCTCCAAGATGCTAGAAAACTACCAAAACATAGTGTCGGTCGCAAATCAGGCCGACAGAGCTCGCTGGTGTGGGATCCTGGTTGATGAGGACAGCGATGAATGCCAGAGCGCATGGAAAGATGTGGACAAAATCACCAAATGCATCACTGACACATCTGAATTCAAAGACAAACAACTGCCTCTCCGGGGACACATCTGGAAAGCGCTTTCGTGGCTGGAAACAGAGTGCTGGAGATTGCGGAAAGCTGGCAACCAGAACACTGATGTCTACCGCAAATCTTTGCAAGCAAAAGAAAAAGAGCTGAAAAAGAAGCAGCAAAGATTTGAGATTACAACTGCAATGTTAAACTTCCTTCATGGGGTAGTCACCTCAGAAGTGCAGCGCTACTATTTTCTCAAATGGCTGGAAATGGAACTGGACGACCTGTCCCGGCAGCGGGTGTCATCTCTGCAGGATCGATACAAAGAGCTACTCCAGAAATCTCCCCACGATGCTGAAAAAATTGCAGAGATTGACAAGCAAATTTCTGTTTGTTCTTTACGTCTGGAGCACTTTTTTGGAGAGTGTGGGCGGCTGTATGAGTGCACGAGTTACATGCCAGAGTACAGCCGTCAGAGAAAAACCAGAGAACAACTCCCTTCACTGTATGCTCAGCTGCTGCTGGATGGTTTCCCTCTTGAGCTTGTTGATGGAGATGCAGCAAACATCCAGATGAAATGGATCACTGACGTGCTCACTGAGCTTCACTACAGTATGCAATCCAACAGCAAACTCAAGGTCGTTACAATCATCGGAGCTGAAAACTCAGGAAAATCGACTCTGCTCAACACCATGTTTGGAGTCAGGTTCGCTGTCAGCAAAGTAATATGCACCAGGGGGGCGTTCATCCAGCTGATCAATGTCAACAAAGACATGAGGAAGGAAATGGGTTGTGACTGCATCATGGTCATCGACACCGAGGGGCTGAAACCGGATCAGATGGTTCAAGACGATCACAGCCATGAACGTGACAAGGAAGTAGCGAGCCTCTGTGTGGCGCTCAGTGACGTCACAATCGTCACCGTTTCCAGAGACAACTCCAGAGAGAAAGACATCTTAGAGTTGGTGCTTCATGCTTTCACAAGGTTGAAGGATGCGAGCAAGAAGGCGCTGTGTCATTTTGTACATGCTAACATGTCTGACATGCCTGTTGTAGAGAGGAGGAGGAGAGATAAAGAGTTGATGGAGCAGCTCAGTGAACTGATCAGGAAGGACGCTGGGATGAAGAAGGCCGACATCACGAAGGTCTCGGATGTGATGGAGTTTGACCCGGACACTTGCAGCTGGTACATTCCTCCACTTTGGCATGGGACTCCACCCATGGCTCATTTTAGTGTTGACTACAGTGAGACTGCGCACGCTTTGAAAAAGCGACTGATAGGCGACCTCGCAAAGTGCAAGGAAAGAGGCGATCTGACGCATTTTGTCAGAAAGGTAGAAAACTTCTGGAAGGCTGTGTGAGGAATCTGATGTGAACTGATGTGAACTCTGGCAAAGGGAATCAGAATAATTTCATAGAAGCAGGTTTCAACGAAGTGGAAACAAGGTGATGTGAAACAAATGAAATGAACAAAGGAATCTTATTCACCTTTTATTTAATTTAAAATGCACCTGCAGAACACTGTACAAATAAAACATTAAATGTATATATGTTTGCATAAAATAAACATGCACTTCGATACAGTCTGTCAATTAATTTCCACCTGAATAGGGAAACAGAGGTATGACATAAACTGTATGTACAGCAGTGTAGCAGACACCAGAAATCATCCTCTTAGTGTCATCAAATCTGTGCCAAAAAATATCAGTGAGAATTTGGTTGAATAATTATAAAATAATAAATAATAATTGTGGTTGAATTATATCAGAATTGCACAGGATATCTTTCTGAATTCTGAATTTATCTATTAGTTTGCACAATAAAGATATAAATATATAATCTCATGTATTTGCTCTATTATTAGCAAAGCACTCACTTTTGCTATCTATACTACAGTAATATTACACAGTCACAGTCATAACAGTTTTTCAGACGCCGTATTAATGAAACTGATAATAAATCCTCATATTTACATTTACTTCAGATTCAAGTCAGGTAGTGTAGGAAACTGCATATTTAAAGGGTCAGTTCACCCAAATTACAAAAAAAAATTAAAGAATAAAATCTAGCCACACAGATTATTTGGGTTTTATTTGACCAGGATTTTAAACATATATTTTTATGCTATGACCACAACAAACCAAATGCCACCTAACTCCAGAGCTTGAGGCAGAATTCTCGGACACGGCAACTAAAGCCCAAGCTAGGGTTTGGTTAAGGGCTAACAAGGAGTAACTGTTGGTATGTGAGAAAATGTGTTTTTCTTTCTAATTTGTATGAACTGACACAAACACACACACACACACACACATACATATATATATATATATATATATATATATATATATATATATATATATATATATATATATATATATATATATATACATACATAGTATATATTGTGTTGCTGAAGTGATTCTCAGTTCAAATATATTCAAATTTAAATTAACTTTTAAAAAGTCCACAATTTTGGTTAAAGCATCTCCTCTATAATCTCTCATTACATGTTAAACACTTATTACATTCACACAATGCTAACACATTGAGGGGATTGTCTTATATTTGAGAGATGATTAAGGTAACTGAAAAAACACATACACACACCAAGAAGTCTTTGTACATCAAAAAGAATTACAAGAACATTAACAGTGTGCAGTCTGGTCCATGTCGAGTTTAGTGCAGCAGAGTGAAGAGTCAGCGAGACATCATTCGCACAAACTCTGTGGAAAGAAACAATAAAAGAAAGAAATGGTTTGTAGTTATTTAAGTGTATTTTTCTTTCTGCAGTCTCCTCTTTCTTCTTCTTCTTCTGCTTTGCTTAAACATCCACCTATGAGCTGTATTTTCTATCATTTTTGGATGCTGCATGTATCCTCAAGGAACTTCTATCATGCCTCAAAATAATCATTCATTGTATTTGCATTGTTAGGGAATATTTTACTGTACTACCTCCTGAAAGCTATTTCTGGTGCCTGTCTTTGAAGACATTTTCCCTTGTTCCTTTGCGTCATTTCCTCTTCCTCTGTTCTCAGTGTACCTACCTAAAGTATTAATAATAACTCACCTTCAAAGTCCACCTGTCCGTCTCCATTGAGGTCTACATCTCGCAGGATCTCGTCGATCTCTCGGTGGTTGAGCTGCTCCCCCATCAGCTTCTTCATGGCTTCTCTAAGCTCCCCGAGGCTGATCTGTCCATCGCCATCGGAGTCAAACTGGGAAACAAAGTGGATGGGGTAAAAAAAAAAAAAAAAAAAAGCCAAAGAAAAGCATTAAAGCTGAAAGTGGAGGAAAAGGAGGATATTTAGGGGACACCAGAGGCAAAAAAAGGAACTATATAATATTGTAATATTGTAAACCTCTCTGAAGGCGTCCCTCAGCTCCTTGACTCCAATCATATCTGCGGTCTCAGCGAGCATCTTTGGACCCATCAGTTCCACGAAATCCTCAAAGTCCACTCTTCCACCACCTGCAGGGCAAGGAGATAAGTACACAAGCATGCATGACGATCGTTTGTAACACACAGTGCCGATGGGAGTTGTAGTTTGGGCATTGATGCTAGACAGAGCTCTAAGAGTTTTGCATTATGGAAATACAGCCAGCACTCATATCACCAGCACCAGGTAAATACTACCAGGCTGTACATTGCACAACATTGCCTGGTGACATCCACATTCCTGGAAGAAGCTTGGCCTCTTTAATGACTAAGTCTATTCTAATTCTAAATCATTACATAGGTTTCTTTGGCAACAGTTAAATAACTAATACCATATACTGATGAGACCAATGATACCTGATGACATTTTGTTTGTGTTAAAAGTTCAAGTTTTTAAAGTCACAGATTGACTAAAAGCTTATTTAATCCATTGTTTTACTGTCCATATAAATATATTTATTTCACAAAATATGTATTTAAAACCATTTGCTCTCTACTCTAGGTCCTCTGCAGTGCAGAGGTCGATCAGTGAATTACTCTCTTTTCCCTCAGAGACTACCACCAAGGTGCCCTTAAGCAAGATGCAAAGTACTGCTCCCTTTCATAAATTTGAGTGTGTGGTCGAGTGTAACATCACAACTTTAAAGCCTCTAACATAACAATTGCACAGTATTTCACATTTATCTTCGGCAGCAGTTTTATACAGCTGGTGGGGGAGGGGACAACCAGAAATTTTGGGCCCTATGTCAACAACTCAATCTCTCTCTCTCTCTTTGTGCTGATGTAATGTGCTCCTGCAGGACTTACAGATCTGCTGGCTGAGTTCAATCAGTTCCATCTCTGTCGGCATGTATCCCATAGTCCTCATGCACTCCCCAAGGTCCTTACAGCTGATGAACCCGTCCTTGTCTTTGTCGAACTCCTTGAAGGCCTCACGTAGCTCTGCAGGGAGAATAAGAGTGAATGAGTGAGAGAAAGAGAGAGGTACTGCTGTTTTAAGTGTACCACACATTATTATTTATTCTGAAAAAAAAGGTCTGGAGGTTTGGAGATAAAAAGAAGTGAGCTTTATACACCTCATCTTTGCCGTAGACTGTAATGGCTCAAGGCTACATTCTGCAACACATCTGAAACTCTGACAGAACTGTCAGTGGTCAAGTTGCATTGTGGGTATAAAAACCACAATATCTCTGGTGGTTCTGATGCAACAATTTTGATCCTTTGCATTTTAAACTGTCAGTCATGAGTCCAGCCATGTTATAGGAGAGCCACGCTACGTCAGTGGAGCAGGGTATTCTTCTATGTGTCTTTCTTTCAGATCTGCTAATAGACTTTTCACAACCAGGGGAACCAATGATCTATAAAACATTGTTAAACAATAGGCCTATAACCTTCAATAAAACCATTAGTTACAACGTATAAACCCTTTACTGTAGAACAGGTGCCTTATTTGAGAGGTCCCTTGATTTGCTTTAGTCACAGTTCTAAATTGGCAGTGTTTCTCTCTATAAAAGTTTTTAGTTAGTTAGGTAGTTAGTTAGTGATTCTTTATTTTAACAAAGTTAAAATAAAGAAGTTAAAATCACCCAAAAAAAAAAAAAATCACAGTCATTTATTCCATAATGAAATACAAATTTGGTTGCTGTGAATGTGGAGTGTTAAAGTATGAGCCTGTTCCTAAACTGTTAGGAAAAATCTTTTCTGCAGAAAAATAATCCTGCACTTTGATCTTATACAGTTCAAGTAAGAAAGAAAATCTCTCTCGCTTCACATCGCTGACATTCAAGGAGAGGGACAAGTCAGGGGAGTGTACTGTCCGCCATATGCAGTAAAGCACAGTTTTCAGTCAAACACATGGTTTTGAAAGGAAAGGCATTTCAGGAAGAAGACAGGGGAGCAACGATGGAGTGAGGATTTGGATTAAGCTCTTGATATCTCTGTACCTTCCATTTCCTCTGGTCGTAGATCTCTGTCCTGCGGCGGCGCAGAGAGAAGACAGGACATACACACAGAGAAATGGACAGCCTGTCAGACAGGTTACACACACACACACTTAAAATCTCACACTGTGTATTTCACACACACACAGTCACAATGACAAAAAAAAAAAATGCTAGAAACATTTTAGCGCTTCATCTTTTAGTGGGTCCTTCTCTCCTTTTTTTTCTGTGAAGCATTTGTTCCATGTTCATCCGCCTGAGCAGAGATTCTGTTATAGGATTATTTGGTTTTTGATCTGACTGACCCTAATAACCTTTTTAGTAGATCTGCTACACAATCTCATGTCCAATCTCATTCTGCTCTTGCTGATCGAGAAGCTTTGAATGTCTGCCAAGCATATGCTCCAAAACAAGCATTCAATATGTATTATTAAAAAGAAAGCAGACGCACAATGACAAAACACAAAGTCTCCCTTCAGCCTCTTTCTCCCTTTCCAAACACACCAAAATAAGGCGCACGCATCTGTACACACACACACACACACACACACACACACACACACACACACACACACATACAACAAAGCAGATGAAATGGTTTGTATGTTGGTACATTTCTGAAAAAAACAAAGAAAGCTACCACAGCTTAAAATGTCCTGAGTTGTGCCACTGAACTTTACCAGTGGGACAAAAGTGAGTTTATACAGTAACACTTTCAGCCACACCCAAAAAAAACAGTTAATAGTTGATGCTGAATTGGCTTCAGAGTGCGTTGGCACTGACAAAAGGTGATACCAGGATAAGTTTGTTCAGGGCGTGTTCTGCGAGGCTGTGACATCAGCAGCAGGAATAATACAGACCTGGATTAGAGAATGCAGGGGACAGAACAGTGTCAGGGAGATTACAGTGGCAAATTGTATTGCAAATCGCAGAGGCTCATCAGTTTTTCATTTCCCTATCTGATGCTGATTTTTTTTTCATCTGCGTCTGTGCTGCCGTCCGGCCGGCACTTGACTGAACGAACATACACACCTGCACAGGCTGAACATGCAGCAAACAGCAAACACGCACATACCATTTTTGGTGAGACAGTCGACAAGTTTGCTAAAATATTTTACTGTCAGGTTGAGACAAGTTCAACCACAGGGTCCGGGGAGTACAAATTTAACTTGTTGTTCCTACTATTTTCAGCTTTCTGCTTTCATTTCCAAATGTCAAGTACCACTGACCGCTTCAGGAACTGTAATTCTGTCATGTAGCGGAAGACAGATGCCATCAACAACAAAGGGACAAATGCAAACAAATGCAAACTAGTACGTATATGTGCTGTGTTCCTAAAGGAGCATTCACTCCATGGCTTATTTTTTGTTTGCCAAAGGGGTTTAATAACCAGTTAAGGCTCACTCTCAGCCTGTCCATCTCATATACAAAGACCCCCATCACTTTCCTCGATCCATGACTTAAAGTAAGATCAGGAAGTGTGCTGCTGGTTAGAGAGAGTTCTACTCTATAGGCTAAATGCTACCATCAGAATGCAAACATTGCTCTCAATAAATATGCTAACATGCTGGTGTTTGGCAGGTATGTTTACTATGTTCCTCACCTTAGTTTACTGAATTAGCATGCTAACATGTGCTAACAAAAAAAAGATAGGTAAGGTTGATGGGAATGTAGAAGGTGAGAAACCTGAGGGGAACTTTAATGTCTGTACCTACATTTTACAAGCCATGGAAGCACAGTGTCTCTTGCATGCCGCTTACTGTTTGTAGTTTTCCGGCAGGTGTGAGAAACTGGGATCAATAGGAATCAACACAAACTCTGTTACCCACATGCTGTGGTGTAGTATTTGCATGAGGTTGCTTTTCTTAACTCTGTCGTCCTATGACTTGTTACCGCTTTGCACTTCTGATGCTTGTGCAAATGAGTGAGCTTATTATTTGCTTACTTGCAAAGTTACATGAGAAGACTGATACCACTCTTATGTCTGTTCTTTAAGTATGACGCTACCACCATGAGATGGTTAGCTTAGCACAGTCAAGGGGGAACGGGAGAAGGAGCTAGCCTGGATCCGTCCAAAGATAGTAAAATACACCCACAAGTACCTTTAAAGCTCACTAATTAACTCACTATATCTGCTTTGTTTGATCTGTACAAAAAACAAAGTGTAAAAATGAAATGTGGTTTATGGGGGGGTTATTTGCGCAACCATTTAAATGACTTTCTGGATTTTCTGTCTTCTTGTCATTAGGAAAGCAGTGCATTGTCCAGGAATTTACCGTACCCAGCCAGTCCAGCACAATGAGCCCTGTAAAGCCAGGCTAGCTGTTTCCCCTTGTGTCCAGTCTTTGAGCCAAGTTACGCTAACCTGCTCCTGGCTGTAGCTTCATATTTAGAAAGAAAAAAAAAGCATATTTCTCTAGTGCAACTCTTCAAGGCGGTATGCAAAAATAGTGTCAGAACAAAACACTGCCCATAGACCAAGATCAGAAAACCTTTTTCATTGGAATTGCATTTATTCATTTACCAAAGATAATTACAAAATACAGCAAATGAATTTAGAGCCTTTATGATGAATATATCATAAATAAAGAATATTCTCACGTTTATTCACAGTTGTTATATTTTTCCTCTAGACTCAGCTCAAGGTCTTCTAAAACTCAGGAGCCTATAGCTCATTAAAGCACAGTGACTGCACCACCGCCCTAATGGCTCTTTTCAATTAGCGCTGCTGACTGCACTGTCAGGAAATGACTCTGTTATCGATCTGTGACACTTCTACTGTCTCTGCAATAGGCATTAATCTGAAATAAGAGGTGAACATGATATCTCCAGTACGGTTAGAAGGTTGAATTTATGGTCTATAATACTGGACAAATTGTGTGACCAGTTAGTCTGTCACTTTAGTGCAATCTGTTATATTACCACCTATTCTTTTTTTTTATAGCTCAGGATTCCTATAGGACATGCAGTATGTGTAAGTCTTTTTTTTTCTTTCTTTCATTCTTGCTTTCACACCCTGGATCCTCCCAATGTGTTTTAAGTTTTCTTTGTACGAAACAAATTATATTCTGTGGCCATTCTCTTCTTCTACAATTGTTCACTTGGTGATATGGTGGTATATTGATGGGGGTCGGGGATGGTGGGGCTGGTGAAATGTCACTGGTGGAGATGGGAGGGGAACGCTGTGATGTCATACTGAACTGATGAGTGAGACTGTCAGTAAACTATTAAAATGGATGGATGAACAGATTTATGGGAGATTTTGGCTATGATAATTCTGTACAGTGTGTGGACATATATTATGTGTGTGTGTGAATGCCATACATACAAGCTGGCTCTGTGCGAAGCCCTGTCTGAGGAAGATACAAGCAGGCCCCACTATGTTGTGCAGCATGTTGCAGTTCTGAACCAGAGCACACAGGGGCTCCTCAAATTCCTGCTCACTCCCTCCTCCATCCTCGTCCTCTGTGTCCGCCTCACCTGCACCACCCAGTTCGCCCAGCATGGCGGCAGCCAATGGGGCGCTGCTTCGTTCTACGGGGGACACTGCCTTAGAGGAGGGGAACCAGCCGGTGTAAGAAAGAGATAAAGTTACTACTTAAATTCCACTTACTGCAAAGAAAACAGGCAAATCACACCTTAGTTTCTCTCTGTTATGGCAGTAAAATTTTTAAATATACATTTTATTGGAAACAAAATCCATTGTTGTCCAACAGGAAGTTGTAACTTTCATAAACTAGTTTAGATACATCCACAAGGCATCATCCTCAATATCTTAATCAGTTGAAACACAGTGTAACCAATCTATTTTTCGCAGCTAAAAGCAGTTGAATTAATCCTTACCTTCTTCCTTTTACTGTTCTTTTTAGAAGCCTTGTTGATGTTTCCCATCACCCTGCCTCTCTCTCTCTTCCCCTCTCCCTTTCCTCCTCGTTTGTCACCACACTTCTCTTGTCTCTCCCCCTCTCAGTTCAAATGTCATATAAAAGTCCAAAATCCATACTACATCCTGTGCATCCCATGGGCCTTTCACACCCAGTGAGGCGAACGCAAATGATTCCACTGGCACCACTACTACCAAAAGCAACTCCTCTCAGTGCACGTGCTATAATCCAAGATCCTATTGGTCCAGTGAGAGACAAGGTAGGCATATGATGTCGCATTAAATCCTTAACTCCTATAGGTTGGTGGAGGCTGACATGATGAGCTTTGAGATGTGTAGTGTGATATTAGGGAACAGCAACAGGGTGCTGGAGATTGTCAGGGTGGGGTGGGAGAACCGGGTCATATCTGGGCTGAAAACAACCTGCTGCTGCCAGACTGTGGCTCTGATTGCATGACTCGACCATTTCCTCTCTCGCTTTCTATCTCTCTTTGCTTCTATCTCTCTCTTTCTCTGAAACACACACACACACACACACACACACACACACACACACACACACACACACACACACACACACACACACTTTTTCTGTTTATCTGTCACCCCCTCTTGCCTGGGTGATCCCTTGAATTTGGACCAACTTAATCTAATCCATCCCACCCACCTTCCCCTCTCTGCCACTCAAACATTGTGCTGATGGTCTCCAAATGACTAGTCTGGCAGAACTCTAGGTATGTGTGTGTGTGTGAGAGAGAGAGAGAGAGAAAGAAAGAGAGAGACAGAAAGAGAAAGGGGGAGGGGATGGTAGAATTATGGATGGAGAGTTGGCTGCCTGTTTAATCCCTGGCATTTCAGATTAGTGGGAAAGAGTTATGTTGACAGGCCATGGGAGTACGGGCTTTGGAGGAATGGGAGGTGGGAGGAATAGAAGAAGAAGATTTATTATTATTAGTCAGCCCCTATTAATGCACAAAACAAGGGAGAAACAGTGGGATGATAGAAATGGAAAGGAAGCGACATGATACAGTATAACATCAAAGAAAGTAACTGTGTAATTATTGGAAACAGGTTGCAAAGGGATAGAGTAAATGTGAAATTTTTTTTCACATTTCTTTTTATCTGTGTTGATATCAGTTACAGGGCAGGGTTTTAGAAACACTGACATCATAAATCTTTCTGAGTTTAAAAAAGTTTAATCAATCAGTCTGTTTATTTGTACATATTACATGTTTATATCTAATCACATCTCTACATTCTGGTGGAAAATAAAAAATAAATTTTTATTTAATACATTTTAATTAAGCAAATACATTTAGTCTGAATCTCATAACCATCCTAATTAAACATATTTAGCTGACTCCCAAATGAAATGGTCTTAGTATTTAAGAATAATAACAATAATATGTCACCCATGCAACACTCTATAGAGCATGTTAACATCAGCTTGGTTGTAGAAATCACCTCAAATCTCTTTCTTTGTAGTCGAGAGAATTATACTCATCAAGACCCATGCTATTACATTTTCTGGAAGTTTTAAAAAGCACAAGTGTGATATGATGATATAATATTGAAGGAGACAGAGCTCAGCTCCAGCAAGGTGCAACTCCAGCCTAATTTAACTCCCTGATTGTATCAGTTTTATTTATAACGGTTTCCTGCCTCAGTTTAGCCTATGACTTCTTCAAATATAAAACCACTGCTCTCCAGACCAGATCTCAGGGCTGTTGAACTCTGGTTACCCCTCAGGTAATGCTTTCCACTTTTATACACATCATGAAGAGAATGAATGACAGATCATTTTAAAACTTGTCTCATTCCACTTCCAAAAATCTATATAGTGTCATGTAGCTCATTGTCTCTGATGCTGTATGTACTTTTATTTGTTTTATTTTTCACTTACACATAGAAATACACCACCTGAAGAGGCAAAACAAACTTTTCTTCCATGCTTTGATTCACAGGCCTATGGACTTCGTACTTTGCTCTAGTATGCATACTGTGTGTGTGTATATATATGCATGTGTATAGGGTTAGGGTATATATATATGTATATATATATATATATATATATATATGTGTGTGTGTGTGTGTGTATGTAAATATACATACATACATACATATACATTTACATGTACAATATGTGCGTATATCTGTATTTATATATATGTATATATATGTATTTATAAATAGACAAACCTCTATATAAAAGCTACAAAAAAGCCACCAGGTGGCACTTGTGCAGGAATAAAGCTTTACCCATCACAGTATCACAGCGTAGTGCATATCTCAAGTAGAGTGAAGCAACGCTCAGATTATTGCAATAGCTGTAATACACATGCCCAAGCACCAGGTGTCATCCTAATGCTTCACTATCAAAGACACCAGCCCATCCTTTTAATTTTAAGATCCATTTGAAATGTTTGTGCGTCACACGAAGCAGAAACAGAGAGGTTAAATACAGCACATGTAACAGTGAGTACAGAGATGAGATGTTAAGTGGGAAAACCTGATTTCAACAACCCATGGCCCAATCACAGATTCCCTACCCGCTCCACAGACATGACTCACCAACTGACCCGCAGTGTAACCCCGCTATGGATGAAAAAATTAAAGTTCCATGGAGAATCTATTAAGTAGAGAGGATAGAGAGTGATGAGATGACTTGGGACAAAGGATTTGTATCCACAGTGTCTCAGTTATGTAATAGCATGTGCCTTAGCCCACTGATCCAGCTGGACACCCACCAGATTAGCAAATGGAAGCCTCAGTCCTGTAATGGGCTTTTTCCCTCCATTGCTTTCTATCATATATTTCACAAACATGTACACTGGAGCAATGGTGTCAGTTGGTATTAAGTGGAGACATCTTGCACAAATGTAAAGAGCCACACATAAAAACGTAGACACCTTCACTTGCATAAAACCACATGCACACAGAAAGAGGAAGCATGTCTTTGTCTGGTTCAGTGATATAAAAGGGAAAATAAACAAGCTCTGACACCCCGCCTCAATCAACAGCCTGGTGTGAACACAAAGCTTTTCAGCTATAAAACCTAAAACAGAGCGTTTGGGTGAGAATTCATGCTCCATCCCTCGACAACAACAAGCACACCAGATGCCTGAAAGACAAGGATAGAAGACAGGCCAACCGAAAATCCAGTACCGGGGCAGTAAACAACATGATGGACACATTCCAAAACTCAAGATTTTTGCATTCCATGCTACAGTAACAGCTTTGGGTGGGTCACATCAAACATCTTGGCTGAGATGGGCTTTGCCCATGTGTATTTGCATGTTTCCGTATGCACACTGACATACAAACACAAATTTATCACAGAGGCTGTAAATCAGTTCATACGAGGAAAATAGGGGGGTCTATATATGAAACTCTGCCGAATTCCACTTCAACAAACCAAAATCAAAAAAATGACAGCAGTTTTGCAGTTATCATTTTGTGGTAATACACCAGTTACAGCCACATAGTGTCAATGTCCATACCATACCATAATACCATAATCCCCGTGCATTAATAAAACTCTTAATGTGCAGTATATGGAGCCTATTTGACGTCACACAGACATATCCCTCTGTTCAGTCTTTCTTTGTATCATCCGTACACATTGAACAAAGCCTTCTGACCTTGGATGTGAGCTGATCTCTCTGGCAACAGAATTTATACAGCATATCCGTTAAGACATCTGTTAGATCAGTTGTAGGCAGGTGGATCAAGTTCAGGTGAATCAAGCTGAACCCAGCTGAGTTGAAATGAGTTGTGACACTAACATGGCCCACCGCTCACAGATTTAGGCTGAAATCACCTCCTAGGTCCACATGTTTGTGAGAAAGCACCTTCAACAGGTCACATGATGAGTGAAAAAACATAAACACCTCCTCATCTCTGAATGTCAGATCTTTCTACAAGAGCAGAAACACTTATTTGTTCTAAATGTAATCAAAACTTTACATTTAAATACAGAACGGTAGGAAAAATGGTAATAATGATGAATCCAGGTCTTGAGTCCTGTATGTAAGATCCTAAAGAGATCCCAATGATAAATACATCTTTTCTTAAAGCTGCACTTGCATTTATCATTAAACCAACAATGAAAAAAAAAGTGATTTTATGTAGCGTCTTTCAGCCAGTTGTTCTTGTTCTTCGCCCCTACAACCTAAAAAAATGATGATTTGTCAGTGTTTTGTTCCCAGCTTATTTCGACTGTCACCAAATTACCAAAAATAAATTACTGCAAGTTTATAGCTGCACAAATCCATATCTACTTTAACAAATGGTGTAGATTCATGCTAAAGGTGTTGTTCATGGTGACAAACTCACAGAATAATCACTGGATGGACTGGTTTTCCAGATTAAACTCATATGCAGGCTGTGTGACAATCTTAATCTCTTCATGTGACATGCAAGCGCCTGAGCCTTGAAGAATATCAATGATGGCTGATTTATAATATGTTCATGAATCTATTACATTTGTGCTGATTATTTTACATGTGCAAGTCTATTCAAGGTTTCCCACAGCCTTTGATTGCAACACTTTTCTTGGACGGCAGAATGATTTATACTGTTTTCTTTATGTACCCTTTTGGCACCAATGAATCACACGGAGAACAATTAATATTAACAACCAAAACTGTAAATAATTACAGTTGTCCACACAATTGTCCTTGTCTCTCTTTGACTCTGTTGGGAACATCAGGTAAGATACTGTAATACAACTGATCAGACAGTTCATGTGTTATGTGTCAAACCAGCCTGTCCAGACTCATCAAAGAGCAAGCAACCAACCTACTCACTTGTTCCTAGAATACAAAGATTTTAGATAATCTCACAAGGCAGGAACAAGGCTCCTAGTGCAAATGCAAGCAGCAGTTTAAAGACTCACTATAGTCATATCACAGAGCAACAGATTTCCTTTTCTGTCTTAAGGTTTTTTGTCACTGTTACAAATACAGTTTAACTGAGATAACATTTCTGCAGGACCGGAGAATGTCCCACTCCTCTCTCTGTTACTATCAGCTTCTTCACTGTCAATTGTCAAATAAAGGAAAAAATGCCCAAAAAATAATCTTAGAAAAAAAAATCTAAGGCAACATTCAGACTGACTTTGGCCCTACAAGAAACAAAACAGTCATCATTCATTGTAATTTAGCCAGTCAGGCAGCAGGAGTGCAAACACAGATAAACCAGGTTCAACTTTTGACATTTTCTGACAGAGGTGCTGAATGATGGAGATGAAGATGGAACAGGTGACACCATGGTAATGTTAACACACATGTTAAGATATTTAGTTAACACTGACAGTATCCATCCAGTATCATCCAACAAGTCAAGTTTGCAATTAAAACTTACTAGGAACTAACTTGTTTCTGTGAACAAACTGACTCATGGGCCATGTTTGGATGCGACAGTAAGAACTAAAGCAGAGTAATTAAACACATATAAAGCGTGGATTAGCACGCAGATCACTGTGCGGCATAAGTAGTTAACTTGAAAGCTGGTAAATCTCTCTGTCACTGACTCATTCGTTTACAGTTTGATGTTCTCTATCTGACAAAAACGTATGTGTGTCACAGTTTGGATTTGACTAAAAAGCAATCTGTGCGCCATCCTTTTTTCTGTAGGATGAATGTTGTGCATCGAACTGATTTGAGTTGTGTCCTTTCACTTGTTCAAGCTCTAATCCCCCTGTACGTCGCAATCATTCTCTTTATTTCTTGATGACATCCAGCCCATCCAGCCCTCCCTTCCTTCAGTTCCTCATCAGTCACTTCATCTGTTGCTTAGTATATAGATGATTCAACTGGAGGAGAAAAAAGACAACAGAGGAGAAAAAAACACAGCAGGGCCTCCTTTTCTTTTCTGTGGACATTCAGTGATGAGTGTCTCGTGATTGTGAACAAATTTTGAGTTTTGAAAAACGTGTGATGAGAAATGTGTGTGTGTGAGTGTGAGTGTGTGTGTGTGTGTGTGTATGTATATAACCAGACATTGCTGCAGATTCTGTTTGCATATATTTCTGTGATCAATGCCATTGTAACAGCTGTGGAAAACAATAGCAGTCAAGTATCCAAATGTGGAAAGAGAGATAACCGGGTTATTTTGACAACCCGGCGCCAGCTGTTTTGGGGCACGATGGTCCAGAAGATGTCTAAAGGTTGTGTGAGTTTGATGCTTAAGAAAAGTGTCCCCCTTCGTACCGTGATAGTATTAGAATATCTAAGGAATGTAATATAGCTGACATTAGTCTGCTAAAACCTCAATGTTAGCAAGTAATTAGCTTAGTATTAGTCTTCTACAATAACAAAAATAATGGTAATGTTACAGGGTCAGATTTTTATTCTCCTAAAATAAGCACTGGTTAAAAACAACATTAAGCACAACCACATGTCCATACCAAAGTTAAAGATGCTTTGCAGCAGGAGGAAATTGGCTTTGGATGTCCTGCCCACATCATTCATAACACGGCATGAGCAGATATGGTTCCCCTTGATGGTGAGTACCTGCTCACAAAGATATTTGCATAGAAAGACTAAAGAGCTTTTGTGAGTTTGTTGGCAAGGAATACCATAACATAAGGATACAGCAATGTAATGTTCATCTGCTTTCCATATTCCCTGTTCTAAAAAGAGAGTGAAAGACAATATGTGTGTGCCACAAAATGACCTGTTGTCCTGCGAACAATGTTCGAAGATCTGCTGAATGAACTTTGGCTGAGCTTTGCTAAGGGAATGGATCTAGAGGGAAATGGAGCAGTATATAAAGCGAGTTTCCTCAAAACATCCCAATCATTCTAAACTAGACCTGTGGACTGCTTGCAATTTTGCTCATGTTCTCTTCTGCTCTTATTCTACCAGGACCACTAAATAGCTGATCAGATTGGACACTTCTGTCTTATCTGTACTGTTTATGTAATATTATTCTTTTCTATGTGTATCACAGTGTGCCCGGTAGTCTTGTCTGTCATAGTGTTTCTGTTAGTATGTCTGATAGTTTTGTCTCTCTGTTACAGTGTGTCTGTTAGTGTCAGTATAGATAATAAAATAAACTGTATTGAACCATCATAGTTTGCCCATTTTCTTTGAGTTTTCCATAGTTTACCATAGCGCCACTCACCTTGGCATATGATTACTTAGTACCCACTTTCATAATAAAAAAACAAAAACAGAAAAAAACTTCATTTATATGGCACTTTCAAAAACAACAGTTTCAAAGTACTTCACAATAAGTAATAAAAATGCATAAAAACCCCCAAAAAACAATATAACCAAACAAAACCAAATGACAGATAAAACCAACAGAAATAACCAACAATCTTTTTAAAAAAAATACCAGCCTATGCAAGCGGGTCTCTAAATGTTTTTTTTTTTTTTAAGTGGTACATTTGGAGCTAAAATGGCAAACCAGGTGCCCCTTTGTTTTGAGTCTCGACAGTGGGAAATGTAATGGCCAGATGATCTGAGTTATCCTAGTGAGGAGTACAGTGTTATGAGTTCAGAAATATAAAAGGTTGCCATGCCATGGTGGGCTTTGAATGTGAAGAGGAGTATCTTAAACTGAATTCTGAAACATACAGGAAGCCACCCCAGAATAGGGGTGATATGATCTCTTTGTTGAGTGTTTGCCAAAAGCCTGGTGTTCTGAACCTATTGCAGTTGAGAAATTGGAGACTCACAAAATGGGTAGAGCAAGAAGAGATAAAGGCAATTTCCTTAGGAACTGCTCCAGTGATTTTAGCAATAGTCTATATCTGAGTTGGAAAAAACAAGACTGAGCCAATTTCTTAATGTGAAATGTGATTAATGTGATGATTCACAGATGGTTTTATATTCCTTGCTGTTCCCAAATGTTCTTTGAGACTTGGTCTGGGTCAATGACAAATATTTCTGTTTGGTCTGAATTTAGCTGCAAAACTTAATGATATCCAGTCTTTGATAGCAGTAAATCAATTGTGAAGAATATCCAGATTTTGAACATTGTCAGATTTAAATGATACATAAAGCTGGGTTTCATCTGCAAAAAAAAAGTAGGAGACCATTTTAAACTGGCGAATAATATGACCAAAGGGAAGCTAGCATACGCAAGATGAAAACAAAATGGGACCAAGGTTGGAGCCTTGTGGAACCCCACACAACATCACGGGCTGATGATGAAACAAAATCATCAATGGTTACCCTGAAAGATCTCTATGCCAACTCAGTGCTTTAGTCTATCCAGCAAGATGTTATGATCAATGGTATCAAAGGCGGCAGACGTCTAACAATACTAAAATGGAGTGATGGCCAGAATCTGCATTCATAAGAATATCACTGGCGACTTTCAGCAGGGCAGTCTCAGTGATATGCAGCTTGCGAAAACCAGATTGATATGGGTTAAGAATGTTATTAGCTTCCACTATTTCTAGTATTTGTTTAGCAACAACCTTTCCAATGTCTCAGAGAATCATTTACAATAGAGAGAACTTGAGTTAAGTTACAAGAGTTATTCTTCTTTGTAATTATGAGGTTTGTACAATATTTGGATTTCTCTGTTTTGATAAATTAATTATAAGCAGACAATAACTGTAATTTTGTCTTCCACCTATGTTCTGCTATTCTACATTGTCTTTTTAGTTGGTGAGTATCCTCATTTACCCAAGGTGAGGTGGTGGATTTCAATGGCGCCTTGACCTAGCCTTAATCGGAGCAATACAATCTAAAACAGATCAACATAAATATTTAACTGATCAACATGAAAAAATATAAATATTTTTTGTTTAGCAGTTTAGTGACATTTTCAGTCAAAAATAAATCAAAAATAAATTTTCTAATGTAAAATCCTGACCAAAGAGTGCTAGAGGAGTTTCCTTCAGGCTGCTGTATGCCAAGCTGGACTACAGATCACAGTCCATCTGAATACACACATTCAGGCATTTTATTCAACTGCACGCTTAGACACCTGTACACATATCCTCTACTTTTAATACTGACTTTGCATCCTAATTTATATTATAGAAAATAGCTTCTTATACTGGTTATCCCATCTGTTTCTTGCTCTGATTTGCATTTTGAGCACACTCAATATGTTCCTACCGACAAATAATCTTACATGTCCTATGGAAGGCCATAGGTCAGGATCTGAATTCAGTCTGAAAGCCCTGATGAGAAACCTCTAATGATTTACTTAGAGAATGATTACTTTGTCCTTGTGTCTGACTCTCATTTAGAATTAACTTCCCCTACTCTTTCACTTTATGACTCGTACACAGTCTTTCTCTGTTTTGTTTAGATTGAGTGCAGTTTTCCTCTGGCCTGTGGTTTGACTCTTTCAGGTGATTGCTTATTTCTAATACTGAGACCTCTCTAATCTAAATTATAATTATGTGTTCATCTCCTTGCTCTTCACATGATCTTGACATGAAATGAAAAAATAATCCTTCCTGATATTTTCTGCTCTACATGATCACACACGGGGTCAGAGGAGTATTGTCAGGACACTATGGTTACCTGCTCTCTTCATTACTGCTTTCTCAGAATATTTTTTAAATACAATTTGTAGCTTATTGTGCTAAATCTTAGATGTTGATGCATTGAGGGTGTCGCATTCTTACATTCTCATATTTGTCGGTCTCATAGATGCTGTAGTTTCTCATTTTCTAATAAGAAAAAAGCTTAATAAATGAAAATCCTAAATCATTTAAGGTCTCATATTTTACACTTGAAATATTTATTTGAATTGTCCATAAAAAGACATATTTTTAGTTTTAAGCACCAAAAACCATCTCAATTTAATTTTACATATTCTCTCTCATGCTTCTTTCTGAAGCTATATCAAGAACACGGTGTTTTGTGTCGGTCTTAAGCCTCTCTCCTGATTGGTTGACTGTTTTCTGAGTGACATATAATGAGGCAAACCACAGGTAATTTAATTTAGCCTACTACTGTAGCTTGGTATAATTCACTGGTAAATGCAAATGACAATGGTCAGTCAGCGCTGAAATGAGCCAAACAGACAATCAAATTCAGACTACAATAAAATTTAGCCACTGGTTTGTAATATTACTACTCTTGAGAAGGCTGAGCAGTGATATGTTGGCTTCCTGATATCCAGCGAATTACAGCTCGATGTTATATTGTTAATGAAGTTAAGATAACAACAACAACAACAACAACAAAAGGTCTGATCATGGTTCTGGGTGGGCTATACTGGATGGCAGGATGGTGACTGTAGTTGTGACATCACAAATTTACAGAAGTCCTGACAGCTTGTTTACAGCAGCAACAGTTTTTGAATATGGGCTGTATGCATTTTTCCATGGATTGAGGGTTTTAATCCTTTACTTAGTATTTGTATAGCACCTAGACCTGATTTATAATCAAGAAAGTCTTTCTACAGTATGGGACCTTTAAATAGCACACTTGATTTATGTAATGCATAAAGTGCGTGCATAAAGTGAGCTTAACAACCGGATAAAAATAAAAATTAAAGGTGTCCTGTAAAGTTTTCTTCTAAATAGTCTCTTTTTCTCTGCAATAGGCTTTCGGCCTGCAAACACAAAGCACAAGATTTTAACACAGGATACCAATGTTCATTTCCTGTTAGAAACTGATAATCATCATTATATCTTTTAATCTTCCTTCTGGAGAAGCAGGAAACATGAGTCACACTGAATGCATGCTTGTACATCTTTTGTGAGCAAATAGAAAACAAAACTCATCAAAACATCCACACAGAGAACCTTTAAACCAAGCAAGAGTTTGATATCTTGCCATGGTCTGTTCACAGGTCTCATTTCCTCAGATGTGCTCATAGCTGTTTATATTCAGTTCAGCAGTGAAACGCTCTCAAACTCAGGATGGTCATTCACTCATTCATTAATTTACTGACAAGCATTTTGTCTAGTTGAGATTGTTAGATGTATATTTGTCAGACAGTATCCAAATAGTTAATGCCATTTTCAGCATAATGTACAGTATGTGTGTCAGCCAAGCACACACTAACAATGCCACATAGACACAGACAATTCATTTCTAGAAGCACACTTCCACTCCCAAAGAAAGCAATTCAGTATCCTACCTGCCCAAAGACGGAGTCGACGATGGGCCGCAGCTTCCTCCTGTCTCCTTCTTGCAGCCACAGATCATCGGGGTCGCCCACAGGGGAACACAGACTCAGGGTCTTGGCCTTTGGCTTTGGAGGCCTCTTCATACTTGCTGAACTCCATCGCCTCAATGACTCGATCTTCTTCTTGATGGAACCCTGGAGAATTCAGGATGAACATACGGCAGAGGTGAAGAAAAGGTGTCACACATAAAACAATGGATGGGCAGAAAAAGAAAAAAACAGCAATAGAAAGAGCAACTGAGTAAAAGATGACTTCATGCAGCAGATTTTTTGAATGAAAAATAAATGAATGAATTGAAATGAATTAACTGAAATGTATTGAACTCATTGCATGCATCAAGGTTGCATGCCTCACAATTCCTTGAAAGAAAGGCATTAGAAAAAAAGGTTGAGGGTAAAGAAGCTGCTGCAGCAAAGGTAAGACTAAAATCACAGACACTCACACAGCTACTGTCAAATATCATTAATACACCTAACATTTAGCATTTAATATAACTTTTATAATGTACCAGCTCAGAGAAGTCCCTACGTGGTAGAAACTGAAAAAGATGACAGCCTCAGAAAAACATTGTAACTGATGGAAACCTTGACTGACTACTTTCTGGCAGACATAGTATTCCTGTAAATTGTAATGTTTAAATAAATGGAAATTAAACAATAAATGAGTGTGAAAGTATGTCCACGCCAGCCAGGCCTGAGATGAACCGTGTTACTGCAGAATATCATGTTGAGTTTGTAGGTTGAACAGTGGCAGGGTTTAAAGTACATCCACTGACCTTCTTCATTAACTTCCCCTCCGGCACCTCCACAGACGATACGCCTTTCACATCAGTCATCTTCCCAGCCCAACTTGCATGAACGTGCTCTGTCTCTGTCTCTCTCTCCTGTCACGCTCCTGTCCACTCCCCCTCTTTATCTGTCTCTAGAGCATCTGACACTGGTTGATAATCTGAGGCATATCTCCTACTGTTGTCCCTCCTCCTTCTGTCATCCGACTCTCTCTACCTCTTTCATCCCTCCTGCCTACAGCCATCATTCACTTTTTCATCCGTCGGGTTGTAACCATCTCCTCTCGGTTTCTCTTCATGTAGATATAGCTGTCGCACAGATGCTAATTCATGCATGCATGTTTAACCTCTTGTTTTTAACTATTGTATTTATTAATGTGTCATTTAATGTGTTTTTCCAGGGTTTCACGTGGAAAAACATTTTTAATTGATGAATAATAAAGTCAAGTACAAAAACATCTTAATATTTTGTCAGTGTGTCAGTTTTTTTTGAGTCTGAAACTATTATCTGCCCATGTATGTGACATCTCCAGTAATCCTGTATTTATTTCCTCTCTCTCTCTCTCTCTCTCTCTCTCTCTCTCTCTCTGATCTCATTCTGATGCTGATGTAGGCTTGTCCTCAATCCTCTGCACTTCATAGTGCTTCCCATTGTTTATTACATTCACCATATGGCTGTGTGCAGTGAATGTACAAACACACACATAACATACTTCCAACATGTACAGTATTACGGCCAGTGGTGTATGATACTCCTGCTCGGGGCAAAGGACACCCTCCTGAGATGTTTTTCCTAGATGAGATTTTGAATAGATTTACATTAGTCTAAATAAAATAGGTGGGGCAGGAACTGTTAACAAGAAAAGAATAAAATAAGAGGATAAAGTGAGGAGAGATAAGTGGAGAAAAAACAAGACCCAAAGAAATGTTTGAAGAATGCAGATAGGGAGTGTCTGTGGGAGATGAACAGTAACATTTTACAATCTCTCTATCACTTAGTATGGGACCAAATAACTTTCTGCAATATGAGTATAAATTACAGGCCAAGAGTGGGTGGCCAGTAATTCTTTGCAGAGAAGGAGTTGTTGAGTGGCAAAACAATATGGGGAAGAAATTCTCAGGAACATGACAGAGTGAAGCAGCAGTGGGGGTTTTGCAAAACATTTCTGGAGCCAAGGACTTCTCCACCCTTCCAACCTTACAGCTAAACATTGTTTCACATTGTTTATTCGGGGAAGATTGATTGTGCATGCAGTGTCCTGCATGGGAGAGCTGGGAGATGTGAGCTTAGCCACCATTCGCCTATCGCCCACTACCTCCACTGGGTCGAGGGTCCCAGAACAGAGTTGACCATGCCATGCCAGCACAAGCAAATAAACAAATGCGCTACAAATTCAAAGAATATCTTCATCAATTTGACTGCAAATAAACAAATAAGATGCAAATTCCCACAACACAAACGGACGTGTTTCTAGGGGACACTAAAAGTGATGAACCTGGCTGGGGCACACTTGTTGTTCAATGCCCAACTGTGACTTTTGAAGATCAAAGCAAAAGTTTTTGAGGGGAGTCGGGGGGGGGGGGGGGGGGGAGAGAGAGAGAGAGAGAGAGAGAGAGAAAGAGAGAGAGAGAGAGAGGATGATATGGTGCAAAGGGCCACAGGTTGGACACAAACCCTGTCCTCTGCAGTTAGGATTATGCCTTCATGGTACCCCCCCACTGTCCATCCCTCAGTATCCAATACGCATATTAACAGGAAATAACAATAAAAAATATAAAATACTGCAACAGTAAAAAAAGATAAATATACATAGATACACATATTAAAAAAATAAAACAAAGAAAAAAACTATGTACAAAAGTGTTGACAAAACTCCTGCTGAGCAGGATGTGCAAAAGATCACAGTATAGACTCTGTTCTGTGCAGGGATAATATTCCAAGGTGTTACTGTAATGTGGTTGTTGATGATTGATGAGGCGAGACGCAGAAGAAAAGGCAGGTGCTGGTCCATCACTGGGGATGACTGGACTGGAATTCTGGTCCTGATACAGAGTAGATGCTACACTGACTCACACAGCATCTAGTGTGTCTAGGTGGTCTTACAACACGGGCTAGATGGTTACCATGCTCATTTCAGTAGATATCACTGAAATTAATATTATTACATTTGAAATGACCTATTGACACAAACCTCTCTAATTTCAATATGTCTTGTAATTTGTGCCATTTGTATGGTGCAAAAAATAAAACAAACAAAGACCAAGCAAAACTACAAGCTGATTTACCAAGCTCAGTATTTATCTGAGAAATCAATGGATGACAAGTTGTTTTGAGTCTTTAAAGAGAAGTAAAGGTTGAAGGGGAACTTGCCAAACAATGCCTTATAAACTAAATTGTTTTCATCATTGAGAGAAGATCAGCTATAGTTCACAGTGTTGAAATCATGTGTGGGCGGGCTGTGGCAAGGCCAAGATTTAACTGAAAAATTCGGGTACTACTGACCCCCTTTAATACCTCAGTAAAACAGTTAATCCACAGATACCTTACTGATACAGGTGACAAAAGATGGACTGAGACAAGGATTTCCCCCAAGATTACACATTTATTTAAAAGATCAATAAATAAAAACCAACAACAATTTATTAAAGTTAAGAGAAAAGAAAAACAACAATAGAAAACATAAGTGCCTCAAGTTCCAAATTGTCTCATATATAAATGAATAACAGGAACACAAAATAAAGAGAAAAGGAGCCGTAGGATTAGCAGCTGTGGCCGCAGACAGGGAAGGGAGAAAATTCACACTGGGATGCAAAGGGGATGCAAATAAATAGTGAAGGAAGTGCAAAATTTACTAAACACACTAATATGAGGGGTGACGAAGCACAGGTGAGGAACTCTACCACCAAACCCTCCACCGTCGGGCCATGCTCGCTGCCGCACCTACAGCACTGTATTGAAACAAACAAAAGAAACAGGTATTAGAACTTGAGACAGGTACAAATTCTTGGGGGTAATAACCAAACCAATACCAGGGACAACAGTGTGCAAACAATGAAACAACTAAACAGACCAAAACACAATAACTAAACCAACAAAACAAACAGAGCAAAGACAGCACACCACAGGCTCACCAGACAGCAGCATCAAGGTGAATATATAGCTTTCCCCAAACAATTAAAACCAGGAAGTGGGCGTGACTCAACCCCATGGTGACTTGGAAGGGATCTCCCACTACTTGTTACACATGCATATACACAATGTCACCATAATCTATAGGATGACATTGTTGACTGAACAACTTTCTAAAGGGAAGCATAGACTGGATCCTGTAAAGTGCCACCAGTATAATTCTCACTCACTTTTTACTTACTGAGCTGCTTAAAGTCTTTTGTGAAAAAGCTCTGTTGCTCAAACGAACAAAACAATGACAATTTGCAGTTTGGCAACACAAATATTTTCCACTTGCACTGCTCACCTTCAAAATAACTGTCATTATAAGGCACTTAGCTGCATCCTCTTCCAGTTTTTTCCCTATTCTGCACTTTCTTGATATTAACTTTTTTCACTCTTTATAATGATGGGCTTACCTGTAGGTCAGTTTAGGTTATACTTGCACAACACGACAAAACAAACACTTGGCAAAGCTCATTTACACAATGGGTAAGAATGTAGAATGTTGTTTGTTTGTTGTTGTTGTTGTTGTTGTTGTTGTTTACCAAGTACAGTAAATTGTTTTTATAGCTTTTTTAGGTTTGAATGCTCTGTTTGGTATTAGAACTTGGATTCAGTGTGTTTACTTTTAATATGATTTTTATGGGGCATTTCACATTTGTACATTATGACAGTCACAGTGTAGAGCTAGACAGAAAACATGGGGAGAGAGAGTAGGGTATGAATGAGAGTCAGATGTGAAACAAAGGTCCTCAGCTGGAATATGTGCGTTAACCATTCGGCCCCAGGGAACCCCAGGACTCCATGTGTTTATAATCCTGTATCTTTTGGTTTGAAGTGTCAAAACAGCTTTAGGTTGAGAGCAATTGGGGCAAAGTCATTCCACAATCAATATCAGTTCAACTGCAATCCTAATCATAGTTTCAATGTCAGTCAAGTTATATGGATTTAGCAAGAGAAATTATTTTATCTGGTCAATTCCTCACATCTTTTGAGATACAAGCAGCCAAGTTGCTATTAAATGTTCATTAAACACCAGGAAACAAAAAAGTGTGATTGATATAAAAAAGGTCAGGAATCTTTGCTAAACCAAGATCTTTCAACTATGTAACATTTGAAAGAAGAAATGATATATTCTTCCTCTTCAAATGAAAGATTGAATACATTTTTTTATATATCTGTATATATATATACATATATATATATGTATATATATACACACACACACACACACACACACACACACACACACACACACACACACACACATATATGTATATATATATATATATATATATATATATATATGTATGTATATATACTGTATATATACTGTATATATACAGTATATATACAGTATATATTTGGCACTTTAGCCTTTGTGTGAGGTGCAGACAGTACAAGAGAAAATGTAGGGAAATGGAAGTAAAGTAAAGATCACCTCGAACCTTATGTATGTGGAAACTGTGGTGGCATTTCACAATAACGTACACAAATTCCTGAGTAATTGCTAAAGAGTAATCAGAAACAGTTGCACTGTTGCACATAAAGTTGGAATAATTTCGTTTACAGACACAATCCTCTGTTTATTCCTATTTAAATGCATCAGTAATCACTTTGGAAGAGATTGACTACTAAAGTTTTGAGAAGATATACACTTTTTCTGTCAAGAATAAATCACATTGTCACAATCATTTCATGGAAAGAGGTAAAAAATATTTTAATCCAACTTCATGAGCAACAGTGTATCTCTGAAGAAACCATGTTAGTATTATCTGTTCCGATAAAGAGAGGCTATTTCCTCAGGTTAGTACACCCTGGGGATTTGTTCTGCTCCAGATTCACCTGGTCTGGTATGGCCAGTAAGCATGTGGTGGCTAACTGAAAAGCGAATGTTAGCACACCTTAGACATTACTGAGTCAGTTCAGTTGACTTAAGGACTCCTGTCTACTTTGGTTTTACCATTACGTCGTAATTGACACTTGTAGTTACATGACCGCTACCCAACAAACGTTACATAGTCTTGTTTTACTGGTATCTACAAATATCTGTGTACAAACAGGGCCATAACCAGGACCTAAAAAGTACTAAGGCAAAGGGACTACAGGTATACAACATAAAGAAGGAGACATGACCACAAAAAAACAGGTAACTTTTGGAATTTATTAAACTAAAAAATACTCCCAAATTACATAAGATATTCCTTTATTAGTCCCACATTGGGGAAATTTGCAGTGTCACAGCAGCAAAGTGACAGTATAAGAAAGAAAGCAAAGACAGCAAAATGTCAGTAACAAATACTTAAATATAAATAAATAATAGATAATAATATAATGTGTACAATTCAATATTTACAAAAAAAAGCAGCAAATTAAGTATATTGCATGGATGGTGTGTATTACTTATTGCACATTGTTGCACATGGAGAGTCTGTCAGTTCCTGGTGTGTGTGATCTACTGAGTGCAGTGTTTGCTGTACAGGAAGGAAATACCATAGGTTTCCTGTACTGTGCTGTCAGAGTGTACTGCATGGGGTGGGAGACGTTTTCCGACAGGGGTGAGAGCTTTGCCACCATTCTCCTGTCACCTACTACCTCCACAGTTCTTAGTGATCACTCCCCTCCTCCTCATGGTCGTCCCATTCCAGGCTGTTCTCTGGTCATCTCTGCTCACTGAAAGATTAACTTTATAGTTTATAGAGATAGATCTAACAATAGTAAACACACTTACATATTTCTGTCTCAGTGTCCATTAGTGTTTCCACCAGTTGGACATGTCCTTTAAGCTTCAGTCCTCACTGTCCACACTGACATTCTGTAGATAAAGTTGTCAGAAATCATTTCTTAATGAAGATAAAATCTCCCCCTGATTCTTGGGAAGATCACGAATGAATATGTGCAATTATATTTCTGTCTAAGCGTTGTGAAAGTCTCCTACAGTTCAACCTGTGCAACAAGAGATAGGAAATTTCCTAACTACACTCCCACTTCCTTTAAAACCATCAGTCACAGCAGCAACAAATTCATGTGACTGAATGTGCTGTAAGAGCATAGCAATCCTCCCAGCACTATCAAATATACAGTGGTACAGAGGAAGTCTTGTCCTCGGATGCTTTATAAGAAAAGAAGGCAGGAACTAGTTGAAGGAGTGTCAGCTACTGAAACCATCCTCAACCACTTGTATAATCTGAGAGAAAACAACATCTTTTCTATCAGAATTTCTTCACCAACTGAAGCCAAAACAACTGCTGGTCCCATCTGGGAACCCAGGGGTAAGTACAATACTGACATTTACAGAAACAAGTTGATTTATTATTTTCTCCACTTTTAAATGATCTTGTATCATTTAATATGTAGACTGTTATTTCTTCATATGTTTACATCCATTTCACAAAATGGTGTGATGTTAATTCTTACTAACTTTATATGAAAAACCACAGCATCAACCTGTTTGTTTAAGATTTATATTCTGGAATCTATTAAACTCTTATTCACATTTATACACCAAGGAAACAGTGACATTTACTGGCGAGAGATCAAACTAACACAATAATACATAATCTAAACTTTATTAGACCCTGTTTGTCTACTTAAGTAAAAGTGACAATATCTTTAAAATACTCCATTACAAGTAAAAGTTCTGCATATTAAAATAAAATATCTGCTACAGAAAGAGTACAGTGTCAGAAAAATGTACTTAAAATACAAAAAGTAGAAGTACTGTCTCTGCAGTAAGACTGATGTTATTATACTAGAGACAAGCCAAGAGAATCAAGGTCAAGTATAGCACAGCGTCCCTTGGGCCTTGCAATGTGTGTCTTTGACCCAACCAGGGTTGTGAGATTTTTGAACTTGTTCTTTTGCCCTTTTTGTTGCTTTTAGTGCCAAATTTCATGATTTACGTTCGTCTGTTCTGTCTTAGCCATTTTAAATATTTAGGGCAAAGGGCAAATGTTGAGGCAGTATTACATGAGGAATTTTGCAGGAATGTGGCAAAAGGTGCATGGCACATGTCATATTAGATTATTAATACTGACACATAAATGTATAAGCAGAACGTTACTGCCGTAGTGGCTGGAGGTGCAGCTAGTGTCACACACGTGCAAGTCACAAGCAGGTCCCAAGTTACTGTGGTCAGAATCAAGCAAGTTGAGTCCCTGCTGTAAGTCAAACACAAAACTGTTGCAGCTGTTTAAACCTTATAAAGCCCTTCTTGTTACTTTTACCATAAATCTCTAGGTGGAACTTGAATTGTGCTCCCTTCTCTTTCCTCCTCCAATCCAAATTTTTAGTAATTCTTGGACTTAGCCCCTCCCCATTATAGCTGCCTTGTGTGTTTTGGTCTACTGCGTCCTAGTAAGTTACCAGGTTTGTGGGCTTTGCACCAGAAATCACCCGATCATGTTTCTAAAACAAAATGTAAGTTGTCAATATGTAGAAAAATACAAATAAATCATGAAAAAAATGTCAAGTCCATTCAAGTCAACCATCTCCAGTCTAAGTTAACTCTTAAGTCATGTGATGTCATTTCCCCACCTCAGCAGTTGCTTGGTCCAGATGTTCTCAACCTAGGGAGTTGGCACAACAAAATTTTGGATACTTTAACCTCTGGGAGCCAAATATTTAGATGAAACCATCAGAGACATTGGAACTGATAACAATTCATAGTCATCTGAAAGATGAGAAGGGGACCTACCCAACACACTTCTTTAGTTAAGGAGCCACAAGCCAAAAAGATTGGAAACAAGTAGTTTAAATTAAACTGTGAGAGATGTATTTTTTTAGTTTTTAAATGTAAAATCCTTGTTGTCAAAGTAGCAAATAACTGCAGCTGTGAAATAAATGTAGTGGAGTAAAAAGCAAGAGATTTTTCTATGAAATATAAACATATGGAAAGATGTACTGAGTCACTCTCTAACTCTCAAACACAATTCAACTTTTTTTGTTTATTACAAATGCATATTCTTCTTTGGTGTGTGTGTATGCACCAGTGTATATTATAGTACATGATAGTCAAAAGAAAATCATTGACATGCAATTCGACTTTAATTCTATAGCTAACATCTGTCAGTTGTAAGTACTGTAGCAGTGCATTAAACCCCTTTAAAGCTTACATTCTTCCCTTATTTCTTATCTGTACCAACTGTTTTTCACAGTTGATGCCTCTTCCTCTGGCTCTATCGTTTTCAACATCTTATGTTGTGAAATTTCTCGCTGTTCAAATGCTGGTGGATTATCTTTTATCTCATGTGTTGCTGTCTTTTCTGCAGTAATTTTAATTCTATTTAAGTCTTTACTCACATTTGTTGGCCTTGTCTCAAATGCTTGTCAACTGGATCTTCCAACCCCTGCCTTAGCGAAAACTATTTGGGTGGGGAGGGAGGCTGAATTTTATCTTTCACTTTTCTTTTTTTTCACTTCTCTTAAAGTTCTTAATGTTTTCTTTACATCTTCTCCTTGACAGAAACAAAGTGAGATAAAAATAATGTGCTGGAACTGAATGATTGAGAGGAAAAGTGGAACTTTATATGTCAGTGTGATCTGTTAGATTTAATCCTGTGCTGTCTTTATATTCTGGATCTTCACTCTCTAATATTCTCTCCAAATTACAACTACCTCTATGGTAATCCCATGTTGCTGTGGCCTACATTACACCTCAGCCTGTGTGTGTGTGTGTGTGTGTGTGTGTGTGTGTGTGTGTGTGTGTGTGTGTGTGAGTCCAATTGCGTGGGATGAAACCAGACAATTGCGGTGATGGCGATGAGACAGTCAATCAAAATGGATATCAGATATAATCAAATCCAATCACTCAGAAAGGTGGTCAGACATACAGCAGTTCAGATTTAAAGTGCTCCTGGATTACAGGAACTGAAAAGCACAATCCTACCATGTAATTTCACCTCTGTTTATGCAATCAGTGCTATACTGCTCTCTGGTGGCCAGTAGGGCACAAACACTCAATCTCTTCGTCCTCTATCTCTCGGTCTTTACTGTTTCTAGCTTGTGATCCCTTAACAAAAGCGCTGTGTACTTGTGTCCCCTTGTCACAATTTGCATAGGACTTTCCTTTCTCATGTTTTATTTGAATACATTTCATTTGAATACGGGCTCGAAGAAGCAACATTATACAGGATTTCACATGAAAAAAAGGATAGATCAGAAAAATCTGTAGGTTTCAAGACATCAAATCAAATCGCACCTGTCAACCTCATGGTTGCCATAGAGGAAAAGTCAGGGAATCACCAAAGTCAGTAGGATTCATCCACAAATGTCTGTATAAAATTTCAAGGGAAGCCATGCTGTAATTGTTGAGATATTTCAGTCTGGACCAAAGTGGTGGATAAACTGACTGATGTTTCTATCCTTACAGCCATACTACTGGAAAGGATGGAAATATTGTATCAAAGCACACTAGTCACTCCTTTCCCAAACACTTTGTGGTGGCCACAGCTATAATACGATAGGTCCGAGGCCTTCTACACAAAGACATATCTGACATGTTTGAAAATAAGCATTCTGCTTTCTCAAACATAAAGCTAGAAATCCAGTACTACCTCATCTATGCTCCATCTCATTTTTTCATTCATGTCCTTATTCTCCATGTGAGGGTCTTCAAGGAATTCAGAAGCCATAGGCGATGGGAAGGGCTGTTGGATGTCAGGTGATTTACTGGGTGACAATGAACCCTTTGGTGACCCTGGTGTTGCTGGGCTCACATCTCGACTGCTTTTCCTTCTAATATGAGCTCGTATACTTTTCCCTGGGACCATCAGCAACCCTCCTTCCTCTTCTACCAATGTGGCAAACACTGCTCCCAGACTCTGCCGTATCCTTTGACAGAAGTGTGGGCAGCTGAAGGCATACAGAATGGGGTTCAACACTGGATTCAAGAATGCAGTGGTTGTAGCTAGGGGCAGACCCACCTCCACTAAACTGAGGTTATTCCTCCGGTACTGGGCCGTCAATTCAATCATGCAGAAGATGTGATAGGGAGCCCAGCACAGTGCAAATGCTGCAATCACAAATGTTACCATTTTGATGAAGCTCTGGGACAGCTGGCCCTGATTGATCTGATTCGAGGTGGTGGGGGACAAGGTAGTAGGTGTTGAGGTTAAAGATGGACGGGAAGTCAGAGGCTTATTAGTTTTGGTGTTTTTTTGGGTATTTGTAATTCCTGATCCTCCGTTTTTGTTTGACACAATCAGTGCATCAGTTAGTCTCATGGTGCTCTGCTTCCTCCTCTTGCTCCTTTTCCTCAGGATGAGACCTATTTGGATGTAGCTCCCAGCAATCACAGCCAGGGGAAAGAGGAAAGCTAGCAGCAACTTGGAGATTGCTGTTGCCGCATGCCTTACTTTGCAATCTCTCTCCAGAGTGGCTTGAGAGGATAAAATCAAGGCAAAATCATGATAGCACAAATTCCGCCCATCATGTTTCTTAATAACTGAACGGAATAAGGTGTAAGGCAAGGTATTAATCGCTGCCCATAGCCAACCCAATGCACACACCTTCCATGCTCCTGCCACTGACCGATGATTCTGGCACCACACTGGCTTGACCACCAAAAGTAAGCGGTCCAGTGAAATTGCTGCCAGCAGGAAAGCTGACACAAACATGTTCAAGAAGAAAATGGAAGCCTGTGTTTTGCAAAGTGGGTTGCCAAGCTCCCAGCTATGGGCGTAGTAAAGGTATGAGGTAAAAAGGGGGAGTGTCAGGGTGGCTAGGAAGTCAGACATGGCGAGGTTGAGCACCCAGACAGAGGCTACTGTGCGCTTTCGCAGGCGGAAGCCAACCACCCAGAGGATCAGGGCGTTCTCCAAGATCCCCAGGCAGGAGAACAGACCATGGATGCAAACAACCACCGAATTAGCCTCTTTGTTGTTGTTGTTGTCGCTGTGGTTCTGCATGTCCTGTAGCAAGGGGCAGAGGAGCTCCCCCCTGGTCATGTTTGACATTGGTGCTCTGAAAAAAAGAGGTAGAAAACAGTGACAACAAACTAATGGAGAACTGATCAGACTGGCACTGGTGCTCATAGGGCCTTTGCTTGGTTGAAAGCTAATTGCTATGTATGTGACCTCCTGCAGTAGCTGGTGTTTTTAATGCATGCTCATGGTTGTTTACAGAGGAAAGAAATTACAAAAACAATATCTTACACGCATGCTGCTGATGGTGGTGATGGTGATATGACCAGTAGTTGCCTTTAGACAGCTGATAAATCACCACTTCCTTTCTTCATATACTTTGGGTAAATGAAATAAGCACCATACTCTTCTCGTTTGATATTCTTAATTGTTCAATTACAAATCTACGTACTTTGCTGTCAAGGAGACAGTTAAGAAAACCTTGTTAAAGTCAATTACACTACTAATTGTAAGGATTAAAACAACATGACTGACATGATTACAGATGATGGCTCCTGTTGAACAGCATTATTCTTGGCAGCAGGGACTTCCAACTGTACAGCCATTACCTGGTATAATCAATGTCACCAAGAAAATAATAAGTCAGGAATGACCTAATAAGGCTATTTGTCGTTAGCAGTAGCTTCATTGAAGTTAGCTGTAAAGTTGGTACAACTGGCTAGCTGGTAAGCCACCAGAATCATGAAGACTGACTTGATGGGCTGCATGCATGGTAGGGACTGTATGTCGCAATTTTTTTTTTTTTTGCTGCTGCAAGACCTGTTGAATGAGAACGAGAATATTCTGTACTCTGCTGGGATAATTATGCTTAACACATCTTAGTTCACCCAAAAAGAGGAAGCAGAGAACCAGTTCCTATTTGCTGTATACTGATACCAATGTTAGGGAGTTTAACACGTGATATAATAGTATAAAAAAAGGTTATATTTCAGTTTATTTCAGTTTTAGTTATATGAGTTGTGCTTCAGAGATAAATGTGGAACATCTAGTTATCACTAAATACAGTAGAATAAAGATTTGACTCCTCAAAATGAATGTTGCATTGTGTTACACACTGCATGGTCACTTACACTGACTGCCTAGATGAGGTAAACACAGCACAGTGTTGGCTCATAAATACAGATGTGAGTATATATAGTATCCATGACACAATGCTGACAGGACCCTTTACTTAAAAAATGTTGCATTGTGAATGTATTGGTGTGACAGCTGCCTTTAGTGTTAAACACTGAGAACGTGAGGCCCAGTGAACTTAATGTAGGAATTCATATTAAAATGTCAGTTGGCTCTTTATCTCAAACTGTTTATCGCAAACTCAGTTTTAGCTGCTCTGCTGTTTGGGTGGTTTTGACATTTAGATGCAGTTGCTAGTTTATTATTGGTATAGCATGATAGGAGCTGATAAGAGGCAATATCTCTATCAGAAGCCATTCTTTCTACATTACAAACCAAAGAGGGACTAACCCTGCCAGCACTTTTTGAAAGTATCTAATGTATGACTGTATGACTGGGTCCAATATCACCATGTTTGAATAAGAAAACTGAATTGTCATTTAAATATAATAGAAAAATCACACTTGTATGAGTAATAGTGAAGCATGGAAAATTTAGGCCTGCAACAACAAAATATTCATAACATGAGATAACAAGCACTAATGTTCAGAGATAGTTACAGATGTGATCACAACCACAGTCAGTCATCAGGATGCTTTAAACTGAATTAATTCACTCACCTAGATGTAAGGTTGCACTCAGCGAGGAGAAGGAAACATTTTAATCTTTCATGAATTCCTGTTCTCGTTCTGTCCTCTTTGTCTTATTGTTACAGACACTCATCCCTCCAGTTCTGCCACTCTGTACAGCTGTTATGGAGACACTCACTGAATCCCTGCTACAACCACACCCCACACAGACACATTCGTACTGACATACTGCCCTTTGCTCCACCCTGTGGGCTGATAAGAATTCTGATGAGTGATACTCCAACTCAGACAGGTATAGACTAGAGGCAGAGGAAAGTGTCCCATGAAAAAAAGAGGAGAACAGCCAAAAAGAAAAAAAGAGATAAGATTTATGTGACATGCCTTTATCTACCCTACATCATCCTGCCAAGGCCGGACTTGTATGAACTAGTTCCTATGACACTTCAGGCTGTGCTGTAATTCCCATGAAAATACACCAAATCAACAAAGCGCAGTCTACGTATATCCAGACATATTTCCACACAGACATCCTCTGTGTCATTATCCAAACACTCCTGGACAACACCAGCAAATGTTACTTACTTGGTAATTCATTGTAGCTATTAGAAAAAAGTGTGAAGAGAAAACGTTTTCCTCCATGGTTACAAACGTCTCTGCCACCATCTGCTGGTGAACACTACTCAATATGAAACAATTATACAAATATTCTTCTATTGAATCAACACAGTACATGGGTTTTCAGTTAAGCGACCTGATGTCTGTCATTTTAGCAGGGGTGGACAAAGTACACAGCTGCATTATTTGAGTCAGAGTATAGATACATCTGGTCAAATATTACTCCAACACAAGTGAAAGTTGCTCAGTCAAATTTTTTACTTGAGTAACATTTCTGGAGTACTTGATTTTAAAAATACTTCAGTATTCAAAAGTAAAAAAAAGTCAATGTCATGGTTTGTTCTCCATACATACCTGCCTTCAGTTGTTTTCCACTCATCACTCCCTTGCTCACCCCATCTGCCAGCCACACCCACCTCGTCAGTCACTTCATTCACCTGTTCACTCAGCTGCAGCTCTTCAGCAATCAAGCCTGGTTAAAAGCTCCACTCTCCTCCACACTCACTGCCAGATTGTTCTTTGTTCCCATGAAAGACTTTCCAGCGTTTACTCTTCATCTGATCTCCCGGTTCCGACCCTGCCTGCTCCCGACCTACCCGCCTCGTCTCTGCCCTGGTAATTACTTCAGCCCTTCTGTTTTTGACCACGATTCTGCCTTGCCTCTTCCTGGTCTTCGTCTGCCTGTTCTCGGGGCTGCTCTGAGTCCTCCACCTCCACTGCTGCAGCGTGTGAGTTCTCCTCGTTTCCCCATTGATCATCGCTGGGACAGAGTCCTCATCTCGACCATCGTGAGTGTTCCTGGGTTACTCACCTGCTGGTTTTTCGGTCCTCTGCCTGGTTCCGACCTACCCTCTGCCAGGTACGGCTGCCTCATCCACAGCTTTATTCTGGGCCCTCGGATTTTCCCCAAGCCCCTCAAAGACTGCCATTTGCCTTTTGAATTGAACTGTGTTTACTTACCTGCATCTAATAACAATAAAAGTCATTACCAATCATCGGTCCTAGTCGGTGCTGCTTTTGGGTCCAAACCTCACCCATTACAGTACAATCTGGCCAGTCATGGACCCAGCGCGCCCCCCGTCTCCACAGAACCACTTTGAGAGAATAGAGGACGTTCTCCAGCGGCATGAAAGTATGATGGCGGCCGCCCTCACCCAGATCCAGCAGCTGTCATCCACCCTTGCTCAGGCAGTTGCTACGTCGAGGTCTCCTGAACCCCCAACACCACCACCACCACCGCCGCCTCCTTCTGGAGCCATCACCGAACCTCGGGTCGGCGCACCCGAGCGTTACGCTGGGGATCCTGACGGCTGCAACCCGTTCATCACGAACTCTTCCATTTTGTTTGCACTCCAGCCCCTCACGTTTTCCACTGAGGCAGCCCGGGTGGCCTTCACCATCAACCACCTCACGGGCCGCGCCCGTCTCTGGGGAACTGCGGAGTGGGAGAAGCAGACTCCTGCTTGCGCCTCCTTCCAGGCATTCTCAGAGGAGCTCCGCAAGGTTTTTGGAATGGGAGTTTCTGGGTCGGACGCAGCTCGTGACCTGCTGAGTCTTCGACAGGGGAATCAGACGGTGGCTGACTTCTCGATTGACTTCCGCACTCGAGCCCGCCAGAGCAGCTGGAATGAGTCGGCCCTCCGTGACTTCTTCCTCCACAGTCTGGCCGACTACATCAAGGATGAATTGGTGTCTCACGACCTCCCATCAACTCTGGACGGGATGATCGAGCTGGCCATCCGAGTGGACCTCCGTATTCAGGCCCGACGCCGTGAGAGGAGACGGGGAACAGCCAGTGGGAACCCTCCCTCACGACTTCGGGAGACCGCCTCAGATCCTGGTGCCGCCTCCTTTTCCGGCCCCCCGGCAGAGGCGTCCGAGCCAATGCAACTGGGTCGCACCAGTCTCTCCCCAAAGGAGAAGGAGCGACGTCGTCAGGCCAATCTGTGTTTATACTGTGGTCAGGCCGGCCATTTCGTCTCTCGCTGTCCAGCAAAAGCCAGGGCTCATCAGTAGGCGGGGATATACTGTTGAGCCAAGCTTCACCCAAAGCCTTCCCCAATCAAAGACCTGTGTTTCACGCCAGGCTCCTCCTCCCGGACGGTTCCCATGCCTTAGCTACATTCATCGACTCCGGGGCCGACGCCAACATCATTGATGAGGATCTAGCACTGCAGTTGGGGATAGACCGCATTCCCCTGCCTCATCCGATCCCTGCCAGGGCCCTCGATGGACACCTCCTGGGAACTGTCTCTCATCAGACCATCCCGGTACCCATGTTACTTTCAGGTAACCACCATGAGACTGTCCAATTTCATGTCCTACCATCCCCTTGCATCCCTCTGATTCTGGGGTATCCCTGGCTCCTCCGTCATAACCCCCACATTGACTGGGCTGCAGGGACCATCCTGGGGTGGAGCCCTTCCTGCCACCAGATCTGTCTGAGACACGCCAGCGTTCCCCAGCACTCAGCCTGTTCCAGCGTCATGCCTACCTTGTCCGGGGTTCCCCCCGAATACCATGACTTTCGAGAGGTGTTCAGCAAGGCCAAGGCCACATCCCTGCCTCCTCATCGCCCATATGACTGCGCCATTGACCTGCAGCCCGGCACCACTCCACCCAAGGGCCGTCTCTACTCTTTGTCTGGCCCAGAAAGAGAGGCTATGGAAGCCTACATCAATGACTCTCTGGCAGCAGGAATCATCCGACCCTCTTCTTCTCCGGCGGGGGCAGGGTTCTTCTTTGTCGAAAAGAAAGACAAGACACTGAGGCCATGCATCGATTATCGGGGCCTCAACGACATCACCATCAAGAATCGCTATCCACTCCCTCTCATCTCCTCAGCGTTTGAGCTTCTCCAGGGGGCCACCATATTCACAAAGTTAGATCTTCGCAACGCCTACCATCTAGTCCGCATCCGGGAGGGTGATGAGTGGAAGACTGCCTTCAACACCCCCTCCGGTCACTACGAATACCTGGTGATGCCCTTCGGTCTCACCAACGCCCCCGCTGTCTTCCAGGCCCTGGTTAATGACGTGCTCCGAGACATGCTCAACCGCTTTGTGTTCGTGTACTTGGATGACATCCTGATCTTCTCCAAGACCCGGGAGGAGCACGTCAGTCATGTTCAGGCAGTTCTCAAGCGCCTCCTCGAGAACTCTCTCTTCGTCAAAGCCGAGAAGTGTGAGTTTCATGCCTCTTCTGTCTCCTTCTTGGGCTACATTGTGGCTCCAGGTAGTCTGCAGATGGACCCGTCCAAGGTCTCAGCAGTCACGTCCTGGCCCATCCCTGACTCCCGCAAGCACCTGCAACGTTTCCTGGGGTTCGCCAACTTTTACCGCAGATTCATCCGCAACTACAGCACTGTCGCCGCCCCCCTCACAGCTCTCACATCCACCAAGGTGCCTTTCCACTGGACCTCTGCGGCTGATGAGGCCTTCCAGACTCTCAAGGCGTGTTTTACATCAGCGCCCATCCTTCAGGTTCCCGACCCAGACCGCCAGTTCGTTGTGGAGGTTGATGCCTCCGATGTTGGCGTGGGAGCCGTCCTGTCTCAGCGGGCTGCGTCAGATCAAAAGCTCCATCCCTGTGCCTTCTTCTCTCGTCGACTGTCCCCTGCTGAGAGGAACTATGACATCGGCAACCGGGAGCTGTTAGCCGTCAAGCTGGCCCTAGAGGTGTGGCGCCATTGGCTGGAGGGGACCAGACTGCCATTCCTGGTTTGGACTGATCATAAGAACCTAGAATACATCCGGACTGCCAAGAGACTGAACTCCCGCCAAGCCCGCTGGTCCCTCTTCTTCACACGATTCAACTTCTCCCTCTCCTATCGACCTGGATCCCGCAACATCAAGCCAGATGCCTTGTCGCGACAATTCAAGGGGGAGGGGGAGGCAAGGGAAGAGGCCGACTCCATCCTCCCGTATCCCTGTGTTATTGCTTCCCTGACCTGGGAGGTGGAGGAGAGGGTGAAAGCTGCTATGGAGAATCAACCAGGTCCTAGCGCCTGTCCCCCTAACCGTCTCTTTGTTCCTTCGGCTCTGAGGTCTGACGTACTCCAGTGGGCTCACTCCTCCAGACTTACCTGTCATCCTGGAATACGGAGGACTTGTGATGTATTAAAGCAGCGCTTCTGGTGGGCCACGCTGGAAGAGGACACTCGTGAGTACATCAATGCCTGTCCTGTCTGCAGTCAACACAAGCCTTCTCATCAGTCCCCTGCTGGGTTTTTGCATCCCCTTCCGGTGCCTCGGCGCCCATGGTCCCACATCTCCTTGGACTTCGTCACTGGTCTTCCCTCTTCTGGTGGGAACACAGTCATTCTCACAGTGGTTGACCGGTTTAGCAAGATGGCACATTTCATTCCTCTCTCCAAGATCCCCTCTGCCAAAGAGACTGCTCAGCTGGTCCTGCTCCATATCTTCCGCCTCCATGGCCTTCCCACTGATGTGGTCTCAGACCGGGGCCCGCAGTTCACCTCCATCTTCTGGCGGGAGTTCTGCGCTCAGCTTGGGGCCTCCGTTAGTTTGTCCTCCGGTTTCCACCCCCAATCCAATGGCCAAGCAGAACGCATGAACCAAGAGATGGAGACAACACTACGTTGCATGGTGTCACGGAACCCCTCCTCTTGGTCCCAGCAGCTCCTGTGGGTCGAATACGCCCACAACTCCCTCACCAGCTCGGCCACTGGCCTCTCCCCCTTTCAATGCTGTTACGGGTATCAACCTCCACTCTTCCCGGCCCTTGAGGGAGAGGCCACCTGCCCCTCTGTCCAGGCCTTCATCCGTCGTTGTCGCCGCACCTGGATCCAAGCTCGAGCAGCCCTTCTCCGAGCCTCTGATCGCTACTCCTCATCGGCCAACCGGCGTCGCACTCAAGCTCCGACTTACCAAGTGGGCCAAAAGGTTTGGCTCTCCACCCGGGACCTCCCTCTCGGGTGGAATCCAGGAAGTTGGCTCCAAGATTCATCGGTCCTTTTCCCATACTGAAGGTCATCAACCCGGCGGCAGTGAGGCTTCAGCTCCCCGGTCCATGCGCATCCACCCCACCTTCCATGTCTCTCGCGTCAAGCCTGTTTTGGAGAGCCCGCTGGTGCCCCCCACTCCTCCTCCACCGCCTCCTCGCCTTATCGATGGGGGTCCGGCCTACGCTGTTCGTCGCCTGCTGCGCTCCCGCCGTCGTGGTCGTGGGCTTCAATACCTGGTCGACTGGGATGGCTATGGTCCAGAGGAGAGGTCGTGGGTCCCTGCTGGTCACATTCTTGACCCTCGCCTCATCACCGATTTTCATCGGCAACACCCTGAACAACCCTCCAGGTCGACCTCCTCCGCTGGGGCTACACATCGGGGGCCATCCGTCCCTCCCATGCCTGTTGACTTGGAGGGAGAGGGGGTCTCTTCCTCCGAGGAGGACTCATCCTCGGATAACGAGGGTGCCCTCCTCCAGACCCCCTCCGCCCACCCGGCTGCTGTGATGGACTGGTCTGGCTCCGAGGAGTTTTAGTCCCTCCTCCTGGCCCCCTCCTCCCACCCGGCTTGGTGCGTTTTTGGGACGTCGGGAGCCGTCCCTTGAGGGGGGGGTTCTGTCATGGTTTGTTCTCCATACATACCTGCCTTCAGTTGTTTTCCACTCATCACTCCCTTGCTCACCCCATCTGCCAGCCACACCCACCTCGTCAGTCACTTCATTCACCTGTTCACTCAGCTGCAGCTCTTCAGCAATCAAGCCTGGTTAAAAGCTCCACTCTCCTCCACACTCACTGCCAGATTGTTCTTTGTTCCCATGAAAGACTTTCCAGCGTTTACTCTTCATCTGATCTCCCGGTTCCGACCCTGCCTGCTCCCGACCTACCCGCCTCGTCTCTGCCCTGGTAATTACTTCAGCCCTTCTGTTTTTGACCACGATTCTGCCTTGCCTCTTCCTGGTCTTCGTCTGCCTGTTCTCGGGGCTGCTCTGAGTCCTCCACCTCCACTGCTGCAGCGTGTGAGTTCTCCTCGTTTCCCCATTGATCATCGCTGGGACAGAGTCCTCATCTCGACCATCGTGAGTGTTCCTGGGTTACTCACCTGCTGGTTTTTCGGTCCTCTGCCTGGTTCCGACCTACCCTCTGCCAGGTACGGCTGCCTCATCCACAGCTTTATTCTGGGCCCTCGGATTTTCCCCAAGCCCCTCAAAGACTGCCATTTGCCTTTTGAATTGAACTGTGTTTACTTACCTGCATCTAATAACAATAAAAGTCATTACCAATCATCGGTCCTAGTCGGTGCTGCTTTTGGGTCCAAACCTCACCCATTACAGTCAAAGCTTTTTTCTTCTTGTCGACACATTGTTGTATTGAACATATAGAATAAAAACTCATAGACAGCCAACTACAAGCAGTTTATCTGGAAATAAACAAACATTTAATACCTTGACATGTTTTCTAAAGTTGGACAGCAAATTTCTGTAGGTAATGATGAATTTTGGTCATGTTAAACATAGCATACATTTAAAAAAAAAAAAGGAATCTTTATTTAATTAAAAAAACTTTAAACATGGACTTGAAGCATCTTCTGCCTCATCTTTATCTAAAGAAACCATTGTTAGGCCACTGCCAAGTTCAAACTGAGCTGTTGAAACATGCAGCAGCACAACAGGACAGCGCAGGAGTTGACTGTGATTGCTTCTTCTCCTGTGATCGACACTGAGAGAATGCTGACTGCGTAAAAAAATACTGTCACTGAAAAAATGCAGAAATCAAGAAAAAATCAGGAGATTGGGATTGAAAAATACATCATAATGCAAACACATCAAAATAAAATACAATAATAAGATTGTAAGCTTGTAATTTTTTTCAATGTCTGATTTATTTTTCAGGGGAATTGTTTTTAGTGCCAATACATGGTTTAGTGCCAATACAGATTTTTTCCAAACCAAGTGTTCAATGCCAATGTTTCCTTTTTCTGTTCAGATTTTGTTTTCAATGCCAAATTTTATTTTCGATGTTAACATTTTACTGTCACTGTTTTAGCCCTATGAAAAACAAACTGTCACAGGATTTAAACTCTGTTTCTTGTCTGTTTTCTTGTATACAACATTTGACAAGTCAGAACATGGGTCAATTGAACCAAATTCATTAACAGTCATTTTCCAAGTATTTGTCAGTTAACCAACCTGATAACTGATAATGAGTCCTTTTTTCCCCTGTAGATTAATCATGACTTCAGTGTTGGGAATAGCACTGCTGGGCTGGGCCCTGATGGCAGGACACACCGTGGCCTTTGTCCCTAACGGGGGTAGAGTGTCCACTCATGTCAGCATTACTCGAACAGCCCTATTGGATAAGGTGAAAGAGACATGTCGGGCAGTGGCTGAGGCAGCAGGTCATGAGTTCAATCCCACGGTAGGTTGGAAACTAATAAATATACAAGACAGCACAAACCTAGTCATACAACATGCAGAAACATGCACACTTAGAAATACACACTCATTCACCCACATTTTAATTCATTGTGTGTTTAGATTCATCCTGAGTGTCAGATCAGACACATAAATACACATAAAGGTTCACTCCGTGGTTTGTTCATGCCACATTTTGAAAGGAATACTTCTACATTTTGGAAATTTGCTTATTGCCTTTCTTGGCTTTGAAGTGTCACCCAGAGAGATGCCCCCTTTTTGAGACCTTCACTGTCCTAAATGAGACTCTTTTTCCAGGGTGGCAGAGCTCTCAGGGTCTCTTTCCATGCTGAGAGCATCAGGTCTTGATGATGCAGTGGGCCCAATCCCAAAGGTTGATAGTCTCTTTTAAGTGTCAGTTGTGCAGGAGCTAAACCTATATGGGGTTAACCTTCCCAATCTTGCCTGACCCTGAGGTTGGCACTTTCCTCTTCTACCCCCTTTCTAGATACACCAGGGAGTGGCCTCACTGATGGGGACAGCCTGATAGTTAGTCACCCTATCATAAATTAAGTCTAACAGTTCCTTGCATACAGTTCCTTTTCCTAAAGGAACCTCAAAGAAGAATCTATTTTAGACCATAATACGAGTTAACCTCAAACCATCATGTGGAAGAGGCTTACCTTGAAGAGGTGTGGAGGACCAAGCTGAGTTGGTGTGTGATGTCTTCTCTCAACAAAGTTTATGCCTTTATTTAAGGACAAAAAGCAGTCTCTGTGTGGTACAGAGTGACTAAACCCTAATCTAAAAATGAACAAAACAAAAAGGTACAGAGTCGTCAGGAAAGTGAAAAAGAACAACGCTTTAGATTTTCCTGCCTTATGGTAATTTGAGGAACTAATTCATCCTGTTGTTCACAAACATATACTTACATGGACAAAAGTAATGGTTGCTGTTATAAGGAAGAAATATGGTGTGCACAGGCAACAGGCACTTGTCAGGATTTGCGAGGTAAGTTGGACCCAAATGCAGTCAACTCTTGGGAAACGGTGCAGCAGGTTTATTTAATCAAAAATCAAGACATGAACAGACATGATCAAAACGTGAACGTGACATGAACAAACCCTGAACCGACACAGACAAAGGGAAGCACAAGGACTATATAGACACAAGGGAGGCAAGGGTGATTGAACACAGGTGAAACACATTAGGGCGGGGCAGACAATCACAGACACAGGACCAAGACAGGAAGCAAAAACACTGACACACATGGAAACCAATTACAAAATAAAACAGGAAGTGCAAAAACTCCAAAACAAAACTAACAAAAAGTGTCTGCCATAGCAAACCATGACAGAACTACTATAAGGAAAAGTACAATCTGCACAAATCACCGTGGTAAGAGTTTGCTACTGAGACTTATGGACAGTTCCTTCTTGCTCTTACAGGAGTCACTGAGCAAAATACACTTCCTCTTTGAATTTCAATTTTAAGTTACAGAAGGCCTAATATTCAAAGTAAAACATGACAATGTAGAAAATAAAGTAATGTAGAATTTAAAATAGTGTAAGTAATAAGAAATTCATGTAATGAATAATGAGAAATAATACTGACATATATGAATTTGAAACATAAAAAGTTATCAGTGAATAGAGCCAGGATAACCGCTGCTGGCAGTGGCTTCGTATTTAGCACAAAGACGTATAAGAGCAGTATCAATCTTCTCATCTAAGGAAAGCAGTGGAGGATCCTTTGTACAGCAGCAGTGAAAGGTTCCATAGGCTCATTTTTAAAAACAACATTTCCAAATTGGCTCCATTGTTAAGGTAAACAGTCTCTTCTGTCTCCAGGGTTCCTCTCCTGAGGAGTTGGTTCAGGCCTGTCTTGGACCCACAGCAAAAGGACAAGTGTCAGGTGCCAAGTTTCACTCTGCTCTTCAAGAAATCTACAACCAGAATGGACTGGTAGACCGTGACTTTGTCAACAGGTGGGAGAAAGATTGAAACAAATCAGTCATTAAAAGGCAGTACAATAATGGGACAGAGTGTGTTGCAAAGATTCAAGGATTTATGATTTTTACCCATACACTTACCAAGTTACTACTTGTGAAAAATTGTTTCAGTGATCCACACCACTTCAACTCAGAGGCATTCCTGCAGGGACGTGGCCTAATCACAGAGGGAATGGTGGCCATTAAAGCTAACATTCGCAAGGACAACTTCCAAGCTGCCAGAGAAACACTGGGCAGAGTTCTTCATACACTACAGGTGAGACAGCAACTAGGCATAGAGAAGTTTAGATGAAAAATGAGAAAGAAAGCGGAATAACCATCAGGCACAGACTGGAAGACAGAATGATGAAGGCTAAAGGAAGCAGAATAAGTGAAAATAGAAACAAAACAGAAGATTTAAACATTCACTTTACTGTGTGTACAAATACTGAATATGAAATGTGTATATATAAAAGAGTGGATGTGTGTGTTTCCATGTGTTGTCAGGACTTCTACAGCCACAGTAACTGGGTGGAGCTGGGAAACACAGAGCCATACATCAACCTCATTCGCCCAGATCGGCCACTGGAAAACCTGGCAGGTGTGTGTATGAGCATTAGTGTATTTGTCATCTCCACTGGAGGACTATGTTTATATTTCTGTGGGTTGAGTATAATGTCATAAAGTAGATAATATCCATTCATTGTAGTTTGATAAAACATCTGGGAATATGCATAGATCAAAAAGAGCAGAGTGCATTGTTTTGTCTTCATGCCATGGCCATGGAGACTGCTCCATTCTGATTGGCTGGTGGGTGTGTATTATTTTCAAACCACTGCTATTAGTTAATAGCAATTAAACTAAATTACTGGCTGGAACTACTACGTTGTTACCTGACTTTCTAATCATTTTAGTCATAAAAATTATTTCAAGGTAACATTACACATATTTCACTGTTGACAAGAGACTGTAGTATATGTGGAATAATTCACTCCAAATCATGTTATTAAAAATAAAGCACAACCAACCACACAGGTTTTTGTGGATTATCTTAAAATGTACTCACAAACAGCAGCTGTCAAGTTATGAAGTGAAGCAATGGTCTGGACACAAATGTATTGTTTATCCCGTCTCTTGTTCACACTTTGCCTGCGTAGATGTCAACACTGCCACCTGCAGGGACTGTGCCAGTGGAACATGCCCCAATTCCATTCTCCCCAACATCCTGAATGAGAAGAAGCTCACATCAGGCTACATGGGAATCTACTCTTCCACCAAGCCTAAAAGTATCAGTGATAGATATATCTCCAAACCACATTCTAATACATAACCCCATATTAATTCAGAATCATAAGGAAAACAAAGGGAAAGTGAGAAACCTGTAGTCACTGACAACAGTTACCATGACAGCATGTGCAGATGCAGCCTCAAAATCCATCACGTTAAATAAAAGCAGTTTTAACTGACCTCAAGGAGGACATTAACTTCCCCAGCATGTCAACATTTTTATGAGATTATTACAAAACCATAAGTTACTTAACTTACTGCGATTTACAGAAGGTTAACCAAATAATATTTTATGTTGTTAGAATGCTGATCTGTAAATTTAGAATTAAGTAATTAATTTAGATCAATGCCACTCATATGTGGGCTTTTAATATGTGGTAAGTCACTTCTTAAAATCACTTCCTGAGATCATCATCGTATTTATGATATTTTGGAGCTGTTTCCCTGTTTCCAGCCTTTATACTAATCCAAGGTAACTGACTGCTGTCTGTAGCTTCATATTTATTGTACAGTTTGTGTATTTTCCAAAATGTCAAACTAATCCTTTCACACCGTATAGATTATCTATAACGGTTAACCAATAAATAACATACATCACCTCTACTCAGACATCCAAGTTGCCCCAGTATTTAATGGGCTGTAATAAAGCATTAAAATTAACATGCACCACTCATTAACCAGGTGTTCAAAATCATGTTTGTCTGACCTAGAGTACAAGACAAACAAAATTAAATTGTACCAGGAAGTTCAATCTACCCATAAAAGCATTAGATATCATTTTGGACCAACAACCAGTTTGACCTGTCCCTTCTGTCCTGTGCCAGGTAAATGTAGCCATGGAGGTGCAGCTGACCTGACTAGCACAACAGTTCCTCGTGGTGGCATCAACAAAGATGAGCGTCGCTCTGACAACGTGGCCTTCCACAATGCTGCTGTGAATGCAGCCACCGCTGCAAGTCTCCAGCTACTGGAAGACATCCGGTTAGCTGCTGGGGACAATGACTTTCTGAGGTATGACGGTCAGATATGAAAAATATCTACTTGTGCATTAATGAAAGAAAGCATATTGAAAATTATACTATAGGATAAAAATAAACATTCTGTCTTTCTTTCTCACAGAATGATGGGGATTGCCCGCTCATCGGTCGTGTGCTTTGTTATTGACACCACTGGCAGTATGTCTGATGACATTGCTCAAGCCAGGGAGGATGTTTATCAAATAATTGACAGCAAAAAAGGAACACAGGATGAGCCCTCTGAGTACATCCTGGTGCCCTTCAATGACCCCAGTATGAACCCTTCTACCCTTCTGATCATGTTTAGGAAACCATTAGTAGTGTTAGACCCCTAACCATGCCATAGCATGTTATACATGTTATGCTTGATTCTAAAGTTGTAATACTAGTACATAATCTCTTTTAAAATAGATAAATCTGCATACAGTCACAGTGTTTCTGTAGGATTAAATCTTAAAAAAAAGTTTTCGTTTTTTTTATGTAGGTTTTGGACCGATGATCAGGACAACAGACCCCGATAAGATGAAAAAAGAAATCTCTAAACTCAAAGCACAGGGAGGGGGAGATACCCCTGAGCTGTGTCTGTCAGGACTTCAGGTACTAAAGCTAATATATTATCATATTGTAACTAGCATGGTTGTTGATTGGATATTTTTATGGTTCCCTGAGAGACCATAGTGATGTGGGAACTGACCAGGTTTTGTTTCTCCAGCTGGCTCTCACTGGTGCCCCAGCCTCCTCCCACATCTTTGTTTTCACTGATGCCACAGCCAAAGACATCGCCCTCATGGACACGATTGTTGCTCTCATCAGGAGCACCAAGTCAACGGTAAATACTGACCAACACCAATGATGGAAAATGTTCACTCAGTGTATTTATGTGAATTTAACTTGAAAAGCTGGGGGTCTAATCTCCACACGAACTAATCTCCACAGGTGTTATTCCTGCTGACCCCGGCCAGTAGCAGGCGTCGCCGTTCCCTTGGTGCTGGTTCCTTTGAAGACTACAAGGATCTGGCTGTAGCCTCTGGAGGCCTGGCCATCCAGGTGTCCAAAAAAGAGCTGCCTCAGGCAACAGACGTCATCCTTGACACCTCTACTTCAGCTCTGGTAGGACGCTGCAGTTCACCTGGTTCATCCTGTACAATCTAAAGCATGTAGCAGGCCTTTAGTGGTTGGACCAGTTTGAAGAATCAAAATCATTCAGTTTTCTCCTCTTGCTCTCCGTACTGCTTTAGGTTACAGTTCTTCAGCGAGCAAGGAACCCTGGGAAGCAGGAGACTTTCCCCTTCGTACTGGATGAATCTCTTCAAAACATCACCATCTACATCACAGGAACATCCATTACTTTCACACTGACCAACCCTGCAGGTAGCTCGCCAGTTTCAATGCAATGTTTCCACCAGTTGTAAGTCATGTGTATGAGACTTGTTGGATGTCCATCTGTTTCGCTGAGAACATTGTTATGATAGACTTGGACTAAGTATTCATGGCGAATAATACATGGTAAACATTTTCAGGTGTGAGTCAGAGCAACACTGAGGCCAGTGGTAAACTGGGGACCGTTCAGACAGTGGGCAACCTGAGAAGAATTCGTCTCAACGCTGACAAGCAGACAGGAAGATGGCAGATCAACATTAACTCCAACCAACCATACACACTCAAAGTCACAGGTAAGATACTCTATATTTGTTAATTACACTTGCACTTCCTGTTCAGACACGCTGGTGAAATTTTGTCCTCTTGCCCACAGATTGATCTCCTGATCAAAGTGTTTCTTATCAGTAGCATATGTATTCCCTCTGCTTTCAGTCCATGCAGTTTGAAGACTGATGCTCCTTCTATCACAGTTGTTAGGTTCACTGAGTTCTTAGTGTGTATCTGTATTTACTGTAAGTGTGTACTTGTGTTTCCAGGCCAGAGTACCATTATGTTTATCTATAACTTTGTGGAAAGCTTCAAGGGACCTCACCCAGGTTTTGCAGTACTCAGTGGGCGTCCACAAGCAGGTAACATACGTAATAAATTAATTTCATTGTTTCACAACAGTAATATATTTGTACATTGCGGCATTTTTTCCAATCATAGAGCATGTTCTGATGGTTTCACAACCATAATATCAAATGTGTTGTCCATGAATTATCATGTGATAGCTATAAAATATACACATGTATTGGTCAGTATGTAGTTAATTGCTGACCATGTTATCTTAGGCTACAACATCGTCATCTAGTGGTGAAAAGTAATTAGTGCACCAAAGTGACAGCTGCCTATGACAACCTTTCGACCACACATTTCAGCCCATGAAAAGGATGTGAAAATCGAGGCTCCTTTCCACTACCCATGCTAAAAATTACTCTTGAAACAATGAACCAGTTTTACCAATAAAAATGAATTTTCCTCTCATTCTTCTCCCTACTTTCCTTCTCTCCTCTGGAAACCAGGCCAGCCAGCCACCTTGATGCTCTCAGTAATGGGAAGGAAAGGTCCGTCCTCAATGAGTGTTGGAAACATTGGCCTATTAACTGTTTCTGGTCCTGAGGCTGTGAGCAATGGTACGATGACTGACATGGGTAGCGGAGACTTCCTGGTGACTGTTGACATGGTCCCTGAGGGGGAATTTGTTGTCTTTCTGAAAGGAACAGACAAAGTGTCAAACTCTGAATTTCAGAGGCAGTCTACCACCCAGATGTCTGTCTCCAAAGTGAACATCCAGGTCAGTCTCTTCACGTCCTCCTCACAATCTGTCTACCCATTCATGCAGCCTCTGATTGATGATCAATAACAGAAACCACGGGGGTAGCAAAGGAATAGGCTTACTGTATCTAAAAACTTATATAAATATAAACTACAAGAATGACATTGTTGTTCTTCACCTGCCTTTTTCCCTTGATCTTCCATTTTCTTTCCAGGCTGCGGTGGACAGCAGTGTGGAGCCAGGAGAAACCTTCAAGCTCCCCTTCAGTGTAATGACCCAGGGCTCTGGTGGTCAGTTTGAAATCAGCGCCAGAAATGACAGAAACTTCTCCATGTCCTACTCAAGCAGGTGAACTAAAAAGACTTCCTTTTTTAAATGTCCTTATCAACACTGAAAGGATACGTAAACATTTTGGGAAAATGCTACTCCCCTTCTCACAGAAGGTAGGTTGTGGAAAAGATACTGCACCATTGACTTCAGACCAGGTTTTGGTTGGTCAATCACGCAATCGCTTTCCACTACCTCAAGATAACAATGCATCTGACCACACCTCATTTTAAGCCCAACATGCACATGGGCACTCACATTGGTGCAATTGCTATGCAATGTGGGTACTGGATGGGGAAATGACAACTGCGTTGGTCTGAAACTAGAAAAAACACTTGTGTGTTGCGGCAAAGTAAAATCTGGGTGGAGTTACATGTGCAACCCTACCCACGATTTGGAGTTAAAGTAAGGTAGGTCACATGTTATTACTCCACACAAACAGATTACTTAATTTTTCTGTCTTCTCTTGACAGCCTCACCTTGACAACTGGTAAATATACTAATGATACGTTGACCATTACGCCACCTGTCAGCACACCATCAGGCACTGATGTCACTCTGACTGTGCAAGCCAAGTTGTCCAGTGGTGTTGACTCCAATTACGTCGTGTTGAGATTGTCTGTTGTCACCAAGGTATTCAGACACATCCTGGATCACACATAGTTGGAAGGAGTGAAATAAATAAATACAAAAGCTTTTGGACATAGCCAAAGAACACATGCACAGAACACATAAATTCCTCACCTTCCTTTTTCTGTTCTCTTTTCAGATTACAGATTTTGTTCGGCCTTTGTGTGAAGTGGTTAGTGTGCAGGCTGATGATTGCCCTCAAGATGTTTCTCAGTGTGGACCTTTCAGGTGGGAGCTCTCGGCCAATCTCACTGATGGAAACGGCACTGGGATCGAGAGAATCTCCCTGCAACAGGGTAATGGATCCCTCTCATATACCTCTCTGAGTGCTCCTGTTGTCCAGGCGAACTACAACGCCTCCTGCTGCTCGCAGATTGTGGAGTTCATAGCTGTAGATAAAGTTGGCAATGTGGGAAAATGCTACCATTCAATTGTTCGTTCGGATGGCCCTCCTGCTTTAACTCTGTCATTGCCATTGTGGTTGTGCCTGCTGGTGTCTGCTTTTGTAATCAGGCCTTGAAGGGCTTAGTTTAGGTTGTGTCTTATGTCTGTATGCTGCATCAGGTATTGGACTGTTGATGATTTTAAATTACTCAAATCAATTTGCTACCATGATGGACTGAAACATTGGTGACAGTCATCTTAATCCCAGATATTCTGCTAGCGCAAAGTGTGAGCACTGATTAAACAATGGATGATGAATGTATACTTAAATTGTCTGAAACAAAATGTTTACAATAAATACTGTTGTACTTAATGTTTGCACATTTTTCAGTTTCAGTTTTAGCAACAGAAATCATGTTTTGGTTAAAGATACCCATATTTTGAGAAAAATTAATAATAGGTTTTAATGTGAAAGGATAAAGGAAACTAACAATAACTTGCATAGTGAGTAGCTTTGAAGATTCCTGTTCTTTGGCGTGAGATTTGAGAGATTGGCACATCTTGGCAAGCCTGTATGTTAACCAAAAATATTAAATTATAGTGCATTTGTCATGGGTCGCCATGACGGACATTTTATGTTTGAGCTTTTGTGTTATGCTTGCACTTTTAGTTTGGTAATTTCTTGTTTTATTTTTTTTAGTTACTTTCCTTGTTTCATCTTGATGTTTTGACTTCCTGTCTTTGTCCTGTTTCCAGTCCTTGTTGATTGTCTGCCCCACCCTAATGTGTTTCATCTGTGTTTAATCACCCTTGCGTCTCTTGTGTCTATTTAGCCTCTGTGCTCCCCTTTTTTGTTTCAGATTGTCTGTTCTAGACCCAGTGCTTCTGTTTAAACCCCATTGTGTTTCCTCATGCTTCTGCTACCTGTTCAAGTTCCTTGTGTTACCTTGTGCTTCTGGTTCCTGTTTGAAGTGCCCTGTGTTTCAGATTTCTGTTCATGTGCCCTGTGTTACCTGTTAGGTTGGTTCACCAGTTTTGAAAATTCTCCTGTTTATAAACATTTTTCACCAACTCCCTTGTGTTGGCTGCATTTGGGTCCAGCCTTACCTTAATACATGACACTATGAACTGACCAAAAAATGGATCCAGCAGCCTATGCCAGCTGTCATTTGTGCAGTTGCCTAATGGGGAGCCAAACTTCCAGACCCCTTTGTACGTTGGCTGACCCGCTGTCAGATTGAGATCTGGAGGACCATGAGGCGTCTCCTTTTTGGGGATCCCAGCTAGCTTTTCCTGGGAGTATCTAGGGGTCGGAACCCCTGGAAAGAAATGCACATCAGAGATGCTGGTTCCCCAAGAAGCCTCAGCCCCAGAACTCCAGCTTAAAGCCCCAGTCACAGCCCTAGCTGCCCAGCTATCCAGAGCCTTTGCTGTCCTGTGAGTATGAGCCTTCGCCAACCACCCCAACACATCAGCTGTTTCAGTGTCAGGGGTCCCAGTTGACTCCTCCCTTATTCCCGAGTTGGTGGTTCTGGGCAACATGTCACCTGTCCCTGGCTGACGCATCACCAGTTCCAGCATCGTGGGTCCCGGTTGATATTACAACTGCTCCTCATGTACCATCAGCAGCCCAGCTGACTCCTGATTCTGTCGGCGGTCTGGCCGACTCCTGATTCTCTGTCGACGATCCAGCTGACTCCTGATTCCCAGTCGGCTGCCTGGCCAACTCCTGCTCGTGTCCCATTGGCGGCCCGCCCGACTCCTGCTCGTGTCCCATCGGCAGCCCAGCTGAGTTCTGATTCTGGTTCCCCAGTCAGTGGTATAATATGTGACAGCATTTTTCGATTTAATTTCAAATGGTGTCATTTGCGCAGTTAAAGATAGTATGTTCTTGATTTGTCCGATAGGACAGAGCACTCACCTCACTCCGTGCCCAACACATGCACACACGCCAAAACAATCAAAACGTGAGGGGAAAACCATAAATTGTGAAGGACGTGCAAAATTACCACCACACACACAGTTAAAGGGGTGTGAAGCTGGGGGTGAGAAACTCCGGACACCGATCCCTCCACCGTCCAAGCGGCCACACTATCACCGGCCCTGCAGTACTCACGCAATGAAAAAAAGAACACAGCAACAAGTTAAAAACCATACAAAAACAACTGCTGCAATAAATATATTAAAAACCCTTGGGGGAAAATTAAGGGAGTTAAATGCCACAGAGGGCTAATATAACAGAGGGACTAAAGAACTAACAGAAATCATTTAATGCAACAAAAAGCGAAATAATGCCAAAAGAATACAAAAGAAACTGTATAACGAGTGAAACAAAACTAGTTGAATTAGTTAAACAAATGAAACAAAACAATATAACAAAACAAAACAGCAGTGGCAGTCTGTCTATAATAAAAGAGAACACAAGCCAATTAAATAACAATTCTGCCAAACCAATAATAAAAATGCATGAACAAAGAAAGGTGGCGTATTACTTCTACACAATTCACTCTACATGTGGTTCAACATGCGGGATACCCAGGAAGCAGGACCTACAGCAGGACAAACCATGCAGAGGGTAAGCCACACAATCAGAAAACAAATGTCGCAGAAGGAAGGAATTAAAAAAAAAAAAAAAAAAAAAAAAACGTACCACACAATATGTGTGCCAAACAGTATACCAGGGACCATGAGGAGGCAGCAGCAGAGAGAAAGCCGGTCTGCCGGTTTAAATACACTGATAAATGAGGAAGTGGGTGGAGCTAGCCTGCTGTCTAATCCTACGGTGACCTGGGAGGGACATTCGCTACCGGTCACACATGCTTTATTAAGTATTGGGTTTACAGCTCAGTTAAAAAAGTAAGAGTACAACTGTTAAAAAAGCAAGGGCCTTAAAACTGTTGGGGTATTGTTAGTTTATAAGGTATGAAGTTTACAAGGCTATCAGAAATTAAGAAAGTATTCATGTTAAATAATAACTTTAAATTAACTAATGTTCCTTGAGGGCACCACCCTGAAACAGGATAGCCAGTATTGGTACAGTCTCGAATGGTACTATTACTTTGCAACTCTGATTAATAAAGTTGAAGGATCAAAGTTCTACTGAGTAGAGGTCAGAAATATTAATACTTGTGCAACATTAAACACATCAACCAATATACTCAAGGAGATTTATTAAATAAAAACTGTGTGTGTGTAGAAAAAGGCAAGGTGGCTGAATTAAAGTGGTCCCAGTGACCACATGGCCTAACAAGGACTACAAAAAAGATGGCGGTAAATTACACAGTAAGTTGAGACCACATGTCATGCCATGCAAGGTTAAGAGAGGGTTAGCTGCATCCTGCATCCTTGTACTGGGATGTGCTTGTGTGAAACATACAAGTATCAAGTCAACAGTGTGGTTAACCAACAACCTAAGCAGACATTACAACAACAAAGCTCAATGGATACTTTAACAACGTCCTGTGCTTAGCTGTGCTGTGCAATGCTGTGCTCGGTTAGGTTTGACCCGAGTCAATGTTATCCAGTCCTTGGAATAAAAAAAGTCGTTTCCAGTGTGCTTGTAAAAATCAAGGGAGTTTGTGTTGATTCCTAAAGTGAAGTCCTCTCTTGCTGCGTGGCTTTTTAGACTGTAAATAAAGATGGACGTTGCCTCTGTATTGTCACCCATAGGTTTCTTGAGAGCGACTTTAAGCCTTACTAAAATGCAAACAAGTGAGTTATATAAAAATTCACCCCCATACAGTTGGCAAGAAGGAGAAAATTAGCATTAGAGAGCAAAACTGTTTTTTGTACGAGCTTTTGGCTTTAAACATGTTTATTTCTGCTGTAAAGTTGGGCATTTTAACATGGGAGTCTATGGGGATTGACTCGCTTTTGGAGTCAGGCTCAAGCGGCCATTCGAAGAAGTGCAGTTTTTGGTACTTCTTTGTTGGCTTCATTTTTCAGTCTTGCAGGTTGCTGCTTGTGTGGCTTCTGAGGAGATCGCTGGTTGCTCCTAATTATTGTCCTTACAGAGGTAGCTGTTCCACGCTAACTCTGCTGTGGCTTCTGTTGCTTGTAAAATCAGCTAACTTTGTGTCATAGCTGCTAGCACTGAATTGAACTTGTTCACTGCTGCTGTTAGGGAAGAGTGAAGTGGAGCATTCTGCTGTGAGCAAGCCTGCAGAGGACAAAAAGCCTTGTTACTCCTGGAGAGGTTGAAGAGCAGAGAGAAGAGAAGGAACAACGGGGCACTGTTGGGTTTCATTAGCCTGGTGACACCTTGAATCACGTGTCACACAGTGACCAACATTAACTGGTTGTGAGGTTCCTGGGGGGAGGTCATACCCAGGGGTGAATGTGGAGGATTAGGGGGAATGGAGTTCAAATGTTCAAATTTCTTTTGTTCTGTGTTCTGTTTAATTCTATTTCATAAAATACATAAGTAAACCCCCCAGTTGTGACTTTTTTTTAATTCTGGTGATTGTATTTTGGCTTCAAAAATCACAAAAGTGATTTTCATTTGTGAAAATTATCAAGGTGGACAAAACATGTGAGTATCGAAACCTTTTGTTTGTCACAGAGTTTATTTTCAGCAGTAATCCAAAAGCTAATGGAAAATTCCCATTGACTATTTGTCAAGGGAACCAGACTGATGTGAACTTTCAGCTTTGCCTACAAAAATACATCATCCCGCAGCACTATAAAGCTTGTGTCACACCGCGGTGAGGTCAAGTTGGGTTTTTGTCCTGTCTCCATGTTTTGTCTTGTCATTTCCTGTTTTATTTTGAAAAAGTAACTCTCCTCTCGTTTCAGGTCACTTGCCCTTCCTCACGTGTCACCGGTCTGATTGTCTTCCCTGATTCCCGATTGTGTCCACCTGTTCCCCATTTCCCTCATCTGTTCAAATAGTCTGCGTCTCCCTTTGTCTTGTGCCAGTGTGTTCGTCTTCGTTCATGTGCGTTCACCCCAGCCTTTTTCACAGTTTGGACCATAGTCATTGTCACAGATTTTGTCGGTTTCCTCCAAGAGAGAGATTTTTTGTTGTAAGTTTTATATCTTAGTTTAGTCTCCATAGTTAATGCTTGCATAGCCTTTTGTTTCCTCCGTGTGGAGTGATTATTATTTACTTACCTTTTCATATAATAGTGCCTCCAGTTTTCAAGAGAGTTTTTGTTGTTTCTATTTCAGCTTTTTGTTACTTATTTTTTTCCTCTGTAGTGAGAGTGATTTTCTGTTAACGTTTTATGTCGTCTTTTCCTCCCTTATTGGAGCGATTATTATTTTGGTAATTTGTTAAACCACGCTTCTTCTTTAAGAAGCGCGTCAGAGGTAATATTCATAGCCTGCGTTTATTTCTCTGGAGTGGAGTGGTTAAGAACCTGAATTTCCCAATAAAGACTCTGATACCCTGCATCTGCGTCCTGCGTCTAAGCCTGGTCGTGACAGCTTGTTACCAGTTTGGGTTTGGGTGTAGACCTGCCTCAAATATCTCTTTGTATTCGAGAGAATTATACCCAGCAAGAACCATGCTATTACGTTTACAGGGAGATTAAAAAAATACAAGTGTGATATGACGATGTAATATTGAAGGAGACGGAGACAGAGCTCAGCTCAGGCAGAGTGCAAGTTGGACTCCGGTCCAATATAACTCCTGATTATATCAGTTTTATTTATAAAGGTCTCCTGCCAAAGCTGCCTCAGTGTAGCCTATGACTTCTTCATATATATAACCACTGCTCTCCAGACCAGATCTCAGGGCTGTTGAGCTTTGGTTTATGCTTTCGGGTAAGGCGTTCCACTTTTATACACATCTTACATGGAATGAATTTTAAAACTTGTCTCATTCCACTTCCAAATTTTAACATTGCAAGTGATGTTAGTCATTGTCTATGATGACAGGTAACAGAACTTTAAATTGTTTTGGGCTTACTGGAGAACTAAGACCAACTAACTGTCTGTTACTCAGTGTTGGGAGGTAGGAAAGTATCAGAGCACTTTCTCATCAACTAGGAAGTTTTCCTCACTCCAGATCTTGTGGAACAAATCTTTTCCTATATTTAGTGACTGGCATGGATTATAAAAGTTAACCAAAGTTATACCAAAAGTACAAATTTCAATAACTTGGTATTTATATGGACAAGTTTCTTGAATACCAGGCTTCCTTACTGAATACTGCACACACCCCACCTTGTTTCTGTCACATCTCACTGAAGTATCTTCTGGTATTATAAAGTCTAAGTGTGGTTTTAGTAGGTTTCTTCAACATTAATTGCATCAGGTAAAACATCTAGTTCATCAACGTACTTTTGAAACTCTTGCACACTTGATGCTACATTAATTGTAGGTCTACTGCTGGAGGACTTGTCTCAGATTTGAACCATTTAAGTATGTCATCAGAATCCTCACTTGAACCAGTGACTCTTTCAGAGTTAGCCTTTTTCCTCCTTTTCTGATAGTGGACCTGTTGCCAGTCCATTACACTATAATCCCAATCATGTTATAAATTTTCTGCCATGATTTCTACATTCACAACAGTTGTTGCAATTCTTCCAGACCTTTAAAACTCGCCCTGTTGATCAGTGTTCCTCCACTCAGCAAACAAAATACTGAAAAAACTGTTCTTTTTCTTCATGTTTTATGGAAGTTTGCAAACAACGTCATGATGCATTATTACCATCAAATGATAAACTCAGTGTGGATCATGAGTTTAACTCCTAAGCCATAAATGAATTAAAACTATCATATCCTGTCAAAAAATTTGTTCTAAGAAAATCTAACGAAATTAAAGTATTTTTCCCCTGAACGTCTTTGCAGAATACTCCACAAATTTAAATTTGACTTTATTTCTCTGTGTCTCCGAATTAAATTTCTTCAGTCATGTTAATGTCTTTGACAAAAAAGCACCTTGTATTTATACTACATTTTTTGTTGCAGAATACATTCACACTCAAAACACCATTGAAACCTATTCTGAGGATAATTCTGATACATTTTTATACTGACTGGTATTGTATGAATATCAGTCCTGGTTTGGGTATCATCAGATAATCCATAATTCATTTGGAATTTAAAAACAAAAAAACAAAAAAACAAAAACAAATGCAAATCTGCTACTTGTGTCAAAACCAAACACAGAAAAAAAGTTTTTTTTATTCCAGAATCAAAAAGCGAAAAATCGATCAAAAACGTCCGTGTTTGATTGATTTTTCATTTTGTTATCATGTTATAAACAACTTTATAAGTGCGTGATTGGCTTTGGAAATGTGTATAGTAAGAACAAAATCGAATTTTACTTACAAAAGCATTATATAGCTTGAATTTTATGTGATTTTATTGCAGATTTTTATCAAAGCACATACAAACACATGCTAATATGACACAAACTCACCACCCACACTCTGTTGCCAAAATCCTAAATTCAACTGCTGGATCCATCAACAACTCCATAATTACTCTGAATTGATCTGAATTGTTGGTTGTTTTTTGGAAAACTAGGGAATACTGGAAAAGAAACCACTCGCAAGCCCCCACATCTCTGGAGTAGCGTACAGTGGTCGGAGTCATGGGGAAGCACGGCTGAAGTGGCTTGCACTAAGGAAGCTAAAGGGGCTTCGACCGAGGCTGATGTTGTGCCCACAGTTGGCGAGACAGAGAGGTGGGTGACTAATTGGTCCATTTGTTCACTGAGTTGAGAATCACTGGTGGTGAGGATTCTTAATGTGTAATTTCGCGAAGTGCTTGGTCATGTTGTCCATTTACTGCACCTTGAGAGTCAAAAGGTTTGGCGGAGGGGGTTGAAGTCCATGTTGGCTCGAATGTTCTGTTACTGCTTTGATAATTTAGACCCGAAAACAGACACTCTTAAGACTCTTAAGCCCTAGGGATGCTGGGGGATGCTGACCCCGTGCTTGTGTTTCCTCGTGCCTCTGCTTCTGTTCAAGTTCCCCTGGGTTACTTTGTGCTTTGGCTTCCTGTTCGCCTACATTTTGGATTTTTGAGTTTTCACCAATTTTGTAAGTTCTTTTGTTTATTATTATTCATCATTTGTTTATTATTCACTCTTGATGCGGCCGACTCAGCCTCAGTCAGTCTGCATTGTTATTGTAGATGTTAAACGCGTTACCGTGAACTGATCGCGACCTGATCATGAAAGCAGCATAGCAAAGATATAAATGCTTAAACTTATGTCAGTGTTGACATGCTGTACCTCGTTAGCTCACATAAATTATCCACAGTTTAACTGCTGGGTTCATTTTTCAGTAACTATGCCCACTAACGTTAAATTCATTCAGATTTAGCAGCATTGTAAACCAGCAGGAGGTGAAGTGGTGGAGACTCCCTACCCTGAGCTCTAAAAGAGTGTTTCAGACAGAACGTTAAACAGAGACAGTATAAAATGTACAGCAGAAGAAAACTAATGTCTTTTCATACACTAAAGCATGTAAATCAACTTACTTCATATACATAAGGCAGAGGTGGGAGTAAGTCACACATGTGCAAGTCACAAGCAAGTCCCAAGTTACTGTGGCCAGAATCAAGCAAGTCAAGTCGAATCCCTGCTGCAAGTCAAACAAAAAACTGTTGCAGCTGCTTAAACCTTATACATCTTACTGATATTTTAACTTGATATATGAACTTGCATTGTGCTCTCCTCTCTTTCCTCCAACAACCCAAATTTTAGTAATTCTTGGACTTAGCCCCTCCCCATAATAGCTGCCTTGTGTGTTTTGGTCTACAGTGTCCTAGTAGGTTGCCAGGTTTGTGGGCTTTGCACCAGAAATCATCCAATCGTGTTTCTAAAACAAAGAGTAAGTTCTCAATATGTAGAAAAATGCAAACAGGGGTGTAGCACAAAACTCTGGGCCCTATACAAAAGCGGTCTCTGTGGGCGCCCTTCCTCTCTTGATCCATGTATCTCAGGCATCTTTAAAATAATTTTTTACAAATAATTGGGGAAACAATTGTTCACATGGATCTGTAGTGGTTATTAGGCTAGTCACTAATGAACTGTTCATACCACATTTAATCAAGTAATAATAATCTGTGATATGTCACTATTTGAGCTCACCTTGTTTCACATCCTCAGTAACATTAGGAGATGATGACTTGCAATTAGCTGCGCTACTGTTTTGGGGAATCCGCCTGCTGGAGTGGACTAAACCATTTTGTACCTTTTGTAAGCCTCCACTATGTTTTTTTGTATACAAAGTTCAGTCACACAAACGTTTTATTCAGCCAATTTAAAGTTACTTACGACATTAATTACTTAGAAATAAAAAAATTGCAAACAAAAAAAAACAACTTTTTATTCCAGGCTTTTTCAGGGCCCTCCCCCCATTGTGGCCCTGGGTACTCAGTCCCACTTTTCCCCCCACTATGACAACCCTGAATGCAAATATATCATGAAAAAAATCTCAAGTCCATTCAAGTCAACCATCTCAAGTCAAAGTTAACTCTTAAGTCATGAAACGTTAATTTCCCACCTCAGCAGTTGCTTGGTCCAGATGTTCTCAACCTAGGGATTTGGCCCCTCCAAAAGGTCACAAGCTGAGTGGGTAATAAATAAGAAAACACAAAATTCTTGGATACTTTAACATCTTGTAGCCAAATATTTAGATGAAACCATCAGAGACATTGGAACTGATAACAATTCATAGACAACTGAAAGATGAGAAGGGGACCTACCCAACACACTTCTTTAGTTAAGGAGCCACAAGCCAAAAAGGGTGGAAAGGTTGTCAAAGTAGCAAATAACTGCAGCTGTGAAATAAATGTAGTGGAGTAAAAAGTGTGGAAATAATTAAGGTGTTCAACTGTTCACTACTCAAGTAAATGTACTGAGTTATTCTCTATCTCTTATACAGAATAGAACTTTTTTTGTTTATAACAAATAAATATTCTTCTTCTTTGGTGTGTGTGTATGCACAAGTGTATATTATTGTACATGATGGTCAATAGAAAATCATTGACATGCGATTCTACATTAATTCTATAGCTAACATCTGTCAGCTATAAGTACTGTAGCAGTGCATTAAACCCCTTTAAAGCTTACATTCTTCCCTTGTCTCTTATCTGTGCAAACTGTTTCTCACAGTTGACGCCGCTTCCTCTGGCTCTATCATTTTCAACATCTTATGTTGTCAATATTCTAAATATTTATATATATATATATTCTAAATTGCATATATTGTAGTTAATCCCCATATATTTTTGCTTAAAAAATGTTGGATTGTGAATGTTGTGGGCGGACTTTAGTGCCTGACCAGCTGTACATGTTTACATTCATAGACGTGAACTTAATGTAGGAATTCATATTAAAATGTCAGTTGGCTCTTTATCTCAAACTGTGTTCAACTCAGTTTTAGCTGCTCTGCTGTTTGGGTGGTTTTGACATCTAGATGCAGTTGCTAGTTTATTATTGGTATAGCATGATAGGAGCTGATAAGAGGCAATATCTCTATCAGAAGCCATTCTTTCTACATTACAAACCAAAGAGGGACTAACCCTGCCAGCACTTTTTGAAAGTATCTAATGTATGACTGTATGACTGGGTCCAATATCACCATGTTTGAATAAGAAAACTGAATTGTCATTTAAATATAATAGAAAAATCACACTTGTATGAGTATTAGTGAAGCATGGAAAATTTAGGCCTGCAACAACAAAATATTCATAACATGAGATAACAAGCACTGATGTTCAGAGATAGTTACAGATGTGATCACAACCACAGTCAGTCATCAGGATGCTTTAAACTGAATTAATTCACTCACCTAGATGTAAGGTTGCACTCAGCGAGGAGAAGGAAACATCCAACTCAGACAGGTATAGACTAGAGGCAGAGCAAAGTGTCAGTGAAAAACAGAGAAGAACAGCCAAAAAGAAAAAAAAGATGCAGACTGAAATAAGGAACGTGTGAAATGCCTTTATCTACCCTACATCTTTCTGCCAAGGCCGGACTTGTATGAACCAGTTCCCATGACACTTCACGTGTCTCTGCCACCATCTGCTGGTGAACACTACTCAATATGAAACAATTATACAAATACTCTTCTATTGAATCAACACAGTACATGGGTTTTCAGTTAAGCGACCTGATGTCTGTCATTTTAGCAGGGGTGGACAAAGTAAAAATAGCCTACATAAGTATTCAAAATTACATTTTGTTTACGTCAACACATTGTTGTATTGAACATATAGAATAAAAACTCATAGACAGCCAACTTCAAGCAGTTTATCTGGAAATAAACAAACATTTAATACCTTGACATGTTTTCTAAAGTTGGACAGGAAATTTCTGTAGGTAATGATGAATTTTGGTCGTGTTAAACATAGCATACATTTAAAAAAAAAAGGAATCTTTATTTAATTAAAAAAACTTTAAACATGGACTTGAAGCATCTTCTGCCTCATCTTTATCTAACGAAGCCATCGTTAGGCCACTGCCAAGTTCAAACTGAGCTGTTGAAACATGCAGCAGCAGCACAACAGGACTGACAGCGCAGGAGTTGACTGTGATTGTTTGTTCTCCTGTGATCAACACAGCGTATCGTCTATCACACTTTCAGAAAATCTGCTTCAAAGTAACAAGCGCTTCACTTTAGGCTGGCAGATTCTTGGTACATGGGTGTCAACCTAACATGACCCACCTATGCAGTTTATGATTGTGGTTAACGCTGCACTTATCAACAGATTTTGAGGAACAACTGAAAAAATGACTATGTTTATGTGAGAAATATGACTCGAGATGAACCGACAGAGATTTATCACCCAAGTCCACAGTTCACCTCAGTTATATGGAGCATTTTAGCAACTTTCAGCTCATTGTTTTGGTTGTTCAGCCCTAAACTTTACAATATGCTTCTCTCATCAACCTCATTCCCCGCAGAAGGCAGCTGAACACTATCTGCTCAGCACCAAACAACTGACAGATTAAGTTATAGTTACATAGTGGAGAATTTAAAAGCTAAAGAACGTTGGTAGAGACCTCAACTTAAAATGAATGCTAATGTTGGTCTGGGCACTATAGCAACTTTATATAGTGACAATGTATTTACAGTTTAATGCACTGCCCCCAAGTGTCAAAATGTGCACTGCACTTTCTTTCCTCCCCCTGGTGCTCTTTGGACCTGCAGATCTGGGAGGAGATGGGATGAGGTTCAGCTGGGGTTCTGGTTACTGTGCATGTGAAAGGATTTTTAAGGTCAGGTACCAGGCTGTCGTCGACTGCAATAAAACACTCTACCCATTTACCATTTCCACATTTTGTGTTTACTATCTGTAATGAGCTAGAATTAAGATACTGTGGCTTAAAGGGAAAGTAATTTATTTTTAAAGTACACACATAAGTTTGAATTATATGTATAAATGTTATATGTAAGTTATACGCCAATAAATACTTAAATGAAAGACTGGGGAAATGAAGATAAGGACAAAACAGTATTGAGACAATGTCAAACTCTGACCTCAGAACAGTTAAGACTATAATCCATCCCAGCTCCCTGGCATCTAATAGGGAAATATATCACATGTAAATTTAATATCCAGCATGTTTACATAGTTAACAAATAATTAAACAAAAATTATATATAAAGGAAGTGAATATATAATGTATTACTACATGATGCTGTTGGAGTCATTATTATAATATAATAATAATCTTTATTTATCGAGCACTTTTCAAAATCCAGTCCTCCACCTCTAACTTGAGAGGTGGGAAGAACACATCAAGATGACTTGACCCACCTTTGCTGGAACTGGTTTCTGTATTAAAAACCTTTTTAAAGTGTAGTCACCCCTTGTATAAACTAATATAACACAAATCTACAGTAGGTGTAGCATTGCACAGTGTGTTCCTTAAGGTGTGACTTCAGTTATGACGATATTTACGCCACACTGAAGGGGTTCAGGATAATGATATCTAGCTGTTTATGATTGACTTTTTACTGCGAATCTGATTACAGCTGAGTGTGACTGATAGTGAAATGAAGAGGAAGCATGCACACACACACACACACACAAACACGAACACACACACACACACACACACACACTCAGACCTTTTGCTCAAGTCTCCACCCATCAGTATATACAAAGAACTGGTACTGTATATATTCAGCTGTTGAGGGCTGCATGTTACACTTCTGTAAGTCCCTGAAGTCATCACAGTTGAGAAACATCAAGGTATGATTGTATTTCAGTCTTTGATTTTGTTAATTTAATTATTTAATTAAGGGCTTACATTGCCTACATATTATTATTTTAAGCATTTCTTCTAAAAAAAAAATGAAAATATTTAATATTTTTCTAGGCTTTTAGGAATTGATATAAAAAAGAAAGGGAATCAAACATAAAATGTCAATATATTGATACACTTATACATGTAAAAAATAGACATTTAATATATATGATATACAACAACAAATATTACAAATGAAGTTTTCCTTTGAACTGCAGTCAACACCTTATTTTAATGTTTGTTGCAGTTTTATTTGATGAAACTCAGCACTTTGTTACAAATGCTGCTTTGTAAGAGTTGGAAAACCATTGTCCAGATGGCTTTTAGTTCACTAGTTACATAATCAGGTTTATTGAGAAAACTGTGAAAAGGACAAAGCAAAAAGCTCAATAATACATTTGGTTGGGCGTGACACATTCTTCTGTTGTGTGCTAAATGTAAATGTGTCTTGACCTATGGACCCACTGTCAGGTTCTGTCTTGGCTTAGAAAAGAAAATGTGCCTTTCTGTGAATAGCAAGAGGATATTTGAAAGGATGCTACAGACAAACCTTCTCAAAATCAGCACAAGTGGGATGTAATGAATTAGTTATCTCTCACCTTTTCATTTCCATATTTTATATTGTGGCTGATCATAAAAAATGTTCATATTTCCCCTAAAACAAACTGTCACAGGATTTAAACTCTCTGTTTCTTGTCTGTTTACTTGTATACAACATTTGACAAGTCAGAACATGGGTCAATTGAACCAAATTCATTAACAGTCATTTTCCAAGTATTTGTCAGTTAACCAACCTGATAACTGATAATGAGTCCTTTTTTCCCCTGTAGATTAATCATGACTTCAGTGTTGGGAATAGCACTGCTGGGCTGGGCCCTGATGGCAGGACACACCGTGGCCTTTGTCCCTATTGGGGGTGGGGTGTCCACTCATGTCAGCATTACTGGAACAGCCCTATTGGATAAGGTGAAAGAGACATGTCGGGCAGTGGCTGAGGCAGCAGGTCATGAGTTCAATCCCACGGTAGGTTGGAAACTAATAAATATACAAGACAGCACAAACCTAGTCATACAACATACAGAAACATGCACACTTAGAAATACACACTCATTCACCCACATTTTAATTCATTGTGTGTTTGGATTCATCCTGAGTGTCAGATCAGACACATAAATACACATAAAGGTTCACTCCGTGGTTTGTACATGCCACATTTTGAAAGGAATACTTCTACATTTTGGAAATTTGCTTATTGCCTTTCTTGGCTTTGAAGTGTCACCCAGAGAGATGCCCCCTTTTTGAGACCTTCACTGTCCTAAATGAGACTCTTTTTCCAGGGTGGCAGAGCTCTCAGGGTCTCTTTCCATGCTGAGAGCATCAGGTCTTGATGATGCAGTGGGCCCAATCCCAAAGGTTGATAGTCTCTTTTAAGTGTCAGTTGTGCAGGAGCTAAACCTATATGGGGTTAACCTTCCCAATCTTGCCTGACCCTGAGGTTGGCACTTTCCTCTTCTACCCCCTTTCTAGATACACCAGGGAGTGGCCTCACTGATGGGGACAGCCTGATAGTTAGTCACCCTATCATAAATTAAGTCTAACAGTTCCTTGCATACAGTTCCTTTTCCTAAGGGAACCTCAAAGAAGAATCTATTTTAGACCATAATACGAGTTAACCTCAAACCATCATGTGGAAGAGGCTTACCCTGAAGAGGTGTGGAGGACCAAGCTGAGTTGGTGTGTGATGTCTTCTCTCAACAAAGTTTACGCCTTTATTTAAGGACAAAAAGCAGTCTCTGTGTGGTACAGAGTGACTGAACCCTAATCTAAAAAATGAAGAAAACAAAAAGGTACAGAGTCGTCAGGAAAGTGAAAAAGAACAACGCTTTAGATTTTCCTGCCTTATGGTAATTTGAGGAACTAATTCATCCTGTTGTTCACAAACATGTACTTACATGGACAAAAGTAATGGTTGCTGTTATAAGGAAGAAATATGGTGTGCACAGGCTACAGGCACTACTATAAGGAAAAGTACAATCTGCACAAATCACCGTGGTAAGAGTTTGCTACTGAGACTTATGGATAGTTCCTTCTTGCTCTTACAGGAGTCCCTGAGCAAAATACACTTCCTCTTTGAATTTCAATTTTAAGTTACAGAAGGCCTAATATTCAAAGTAAAACATGACAATGTAGAAAAATAAAACGTAAAACTATAAGTAATGTAGAATGTAAAATAGGCTAAGTAATAAGAAATTCATGTAATGAATAATGAGAAGTAATACTGACAAATATGAATGTGAAACATAAAAACTCAAAACATGAAAATGAGTACATATGGATCACAATGAGTATAACTTGCTAAATACGTATGACTTAAGTATACAAGTTCATGAATATATGAGTATATGTAACACATAAGGTAAAACTTGACTTACTACATGACTTGGATATATGATGATATTAAGAAGAAGAAAACAAAGTGAAAGTACATAGTTAAACCATCTTCACTCCTGAATCAGTAAAGCAGTGATAGGGATTCGTTGGGCTGGTGGAGAGAGCTGAAAGTTCTGTTCTTTTTGCTTTCTTCAACACCTTCAACCAGCAGCTTACTTAGCTTAGCTTAGCTTAACATGAGGATTTTGTTATCAGTGGATAGAGCCAGGATAGCTGGTGGTGTCTTCGTATTTAGCAGACGGACGTATAAGAGCAGTATCAATCTTCTCATCTAAGGAAAGCAGTGGAGGATCCTTTGTACAGCAGCAGTGAAAGGTTCCATAGGCTCATTTTTAAAAACATTTCCCAATTGGCTCCATTGTTAAGGTAAACAGTCTCTTCTGTCTCCAGGGTTCCTCTCCTGAGGAGTTGGTTCAGGCCTGTCTTGGACCCACAGCAAAAGGAGAAGTGTCAGGTGCCAAGTTTCACTCTGCTCTTCAAGAAATCTACAACCAGAATGGACTGGTAGACCGTGACTTTGTCAACAGGTGGGAGAAAGATTGAAACAAATCAGTCATTAAAAGGCAGTACAATAATGGGACAGAGTGTGTTGCAAAGATTCAAGGATTTATGATTTTTACCCATACACTTACCAAGTTACTACTTGTGAAAAATTGTTTCAGTGATCCACACCACTTCAACTCAGAGGCATTCCTGCAGGGACGTGGCCTAATCACAGAGGGAATGGTGGCCATTAAAGCTAACATTCGCAAGGACAACTTCCAAGCTGCCAGAGAAACACTGGGCAGAGTTCTTCATACACTACAGGTGAGACAGCAACTAGGCATAGAGAAGTTTAGATGAAAAATGAGAAAGAAAGCGGAATAACCATCAGGCACAGACTGGAAGACAGAATGATGAAGGCTAAAGGAAGCAGAATAAGTGAAAATAGAAACAAAACAGAAGATTTAAACATTCACTTTACTGTGTGTACAAATACTGAATATGAAATGTGTATATATAAAAGAGTGGATGTGTGTGTTTCCATGTGTTGTCAGGACTTCTACAGCCACAGTAACTGGGTGGAGCTGGGAAACACAGAGCCATACATCAACCTCATTCGCCCAGATCGGCCACTGGAAAACCTGGCAGGTGTGTGTATGAGCATTAGTGTATTTGTCATCTTCACTGGAGGACTATGTTTATATTTCTGTGGGTTGAGTATAATGTCATAAAGTAGATAATATCCATTCATTGTAGTTTGGTAAAACATCTGGGAATATGCATAGACCAAAGAGCAGAGTGCATTGTTTTGTCTTTATGCCATGGCCATGGAGACTGCTCCATTCTGATTGGCTGGTGGGTGTGTATTATTTTCAAACCACTGCTATGAGTTAATAACAATTAAACTAAATTACTGGCTGGAACTAGTACATTGTTACCTGATTTTCTATTCATTTTAGTCATAAAAATTATTTCAAGGTTAACATTACACATATTTCACTGTTGACAAGAGACTGTAGTATATGTGGAATAATTCACTCCAAATCATGTTATTGAAAAATAAAGCACAACCAACCACACAGGTTTTTGTGGATTATCTTAACATGTACTCACAAACAGCAGCTGTCAAGTTATGAAGTGAAGCAATGGTCTGGACACAAATGTATTGTTTATCCTGTCTCTTGTTCACACTTTGCCTGCGTAGATGTCAACACTGCCACCTGCAGGGACTGTGCCAGTGGAACATGCCCCAATTCCATTCTCCCCAACATCCTGAATGAGAAGAAGCTCACATCAGGCTACATGGGAATCTACTCTTCCACCAAGCCTAAAGGTATCAGTGATAGATATATCTCCAAACCACATTCAGATACATAACCCCATATTAATTCAGAATCATAAGGAAAACAAAGGGAAAGTGAGAAACCTGTAGTCACTGACAACAGTTACCATGACAGCATGTGCAGATGCAGCCTCAAAATCCATCACGTTGAATACAAACAGTTTTAACTGACCTCAAGGAGGACATTAACTTCCCCAGCATGTCAACATTTTTATGAGATTATTACAAAACCATAAGGTAAATGACATACTGCGATTTAAAGAAGGTTAGACAAATAAGATTTTATGTTGTTAGAATGCTGATATGTACATTTAGAATTAAGTAATTCATTTAGATCAATTCCACTCGTATGTGGGCTTTTAATATGTAGCAGTCACTTCTTAAAATCACTTCCTGAGATCATCATCGTATTTATGATATTTTGGAGCTGTTTCCCTGTTTCCAGCCTTTATGCTAATCCAAGGTAACTGACTGCTGTCTGTAGCTTCATATTTATTGTACAGTTTGTGTATTTTCCAAAACGTCAAACTAATCCTTTCACACCGTATAGATTATCTATAACGGTTAACCAATAAATAACATACATCACCTCTACTCAGACATCCAAGTTGCCCCAGTATTTAATGGGCTGTAATAAAGCATTAAAATTAACATGCACCACTCATTAACCAGGTGTTCAAAATCATGTTTGTCTGACCTAGAGTACAAGACAAACAAAATTAAATTGTACCAGGAAGTTCAATCTACCCATAAAAGCATTAGATATCATTTTGGACCAACAACCAGTTTGACCTGTCCCTTCTGTCCTGTGCCAGGTAAATGTAGCCATGGAGGTGCAGCTGACCTGACTAGCACAACAGTTCCTCGTGGTGGCATCAACAAAGATGAGCGTCGCTCTGACAACGTGGCCTTCCACAATGCTGCTGTGAATGCAGCCACCGCTGCAAGTCTCCAGCTACTGGAAGACATCCGGTTAGCTGCTGGGGACAATGACTTTCTGAGGTATGACGGTCAGATATGAAAAATATCTACTTGTGCATTAATGAAAGAAAGCATATTGAAAATTGTACTATAGGATAAAAATAAACATTCTGTCTTTCTTTCTCACAGAATGATGGGGATTGCCCGCTCATCGGTCGTGTGCTTTGTTATTGACACCACTGGCAGTATGTCTGATGACATTGATGAAGCCAGGGAGGTTGTTTACGAAATAATTGACAGCAAAAAAGGAACACAGGATGAGCCCTCTGAGTACATCCTGGTGCCCTTCAATGACCCCAGTATGAACCCTTCTACCCTTCTGATCATGTTTAGGAAACCATTAGTAGTATTAGACCCCTAACCATGCCATAGCATGTTATACATGTAATGCTTGATTCTAAAGTTGTAATACTAGTTATATTTTAGTAAATAATCTCTATTAAAATAGATAAATCTGCATACAGCCACGGGGTTTCTGTAGGATTAAAAGTGAAAAAAAGTTTTTGGTTTTTTATGTAGGTTTTGGACCGATGATCAGGACAACAGACCCCGATAAGATGAAAAAAGAAATCTCTAAACTCAAAGCACAGGGAGGGGGAGATATCCCTGAGCTGTGTCTGTCAGGACTTCAGGTACTAAAGCTAATATATTATCATATCATATTGTAACTAGCATGGTTGTTGATTGGATATTTTTATGGTTCCCTGAAAGACCATGGTAATGTGGGAACTGACCAGGTTTTGTTTCTCCAGCTGGCTCTCACTGGTGCCCCAGCCTCCTCCCACATCTTTGTTTTCACTGATGCCACAGCCAAAGACATCGCCCTCAAGGACACGATTGTTGCTCTCATCAGGAGCACCAAGTCAACGGTAAATACTGACCAACACCAATGATGACAAATGTTTACTCAGTCTATTTATGTGAATTTTAATTTTAAAAGCTGGGGGTGTAATCTCCACATGAACTAATCTCCACAGGTGTCATTCTTCATGACCACGGCCAGTAGGAGGCGTCGCCGTTCCCTTGGTGCTGGTTCCTTTGAAGACTACAAGGATCTGGCTGTAGCCTCTGGAGGCCAGGCAATCCAGGTGTCCAAGAGACAGCTGCCTCAGGCAACAGACGTCATCCTTGACACCTCTACTTCAGCTCTGGTAGGACGCTGCAGCTCACCTGGTTCATCCTGTACGATCTAAAGCATGTAGCAGGCCTTTAGTGGTTGGACAAGTTTGAAGAATCAAAATCATTCAGTTTTCTCCTCTTGCTCTCCGTACTGCTTTAGGTTACAGTTCTTCAGCGAGCAAGGAACCCTGGGAAGCAGGAGACTTTCCCCTTCATACTGGATGAATCTCTTCAAAACATCACCATCTACATCACAGGAACATCCATTACTTTCACACTGACCAACCCTGCAGGTAGCTCGCCAGTCTCAATGCAATGTTTCCACCAGTTGTAAGTCATGTGTATGAGACTTGTTGGATGTCCATCTGTTTCGCTGAGAACATTGTTATGATAGACTTGGACTAAGTATTCATGGCGAATAATACATGGTAAACATTTTCAGGTGTGAGTCAGAGCAACACTGAGGCCAGTGGTAAACTGGGGACCGTTCAGACAGTGGGCAACCTGAGAAGAATTCGTCTCAATGCTGAGAAGCAGACAGGAAGATGGCAGATCAACATTAAGTCCAACCAACCATACACACTCAAAGTCACAGGTAAGATACTCTATATTTGTAATTACACTTGCACTTCCTGTTCAGACACGCTGTTGAAATTGTTTCTTCTTGCCCACAGATTGATCTCCTGATCAAAGTGTTTCTTATCAGTAGCATATGTATTCCCTCTGCTTTCAGTCCATGCAGTTTGAAGACTGATGCTCCTTCTATCACAGTTGTTAGGTTCACTGAGTTCTTAGTGTGTATCTGTATTTACTGTAAGTGTGTACTTGTGTTTCCAGGCCAGAGTACCATTACGTTTATCTATAACTTTGTGGAAAGCTTCAAGGGACCTCACCCAGGTTTTGCAGTACTCAGTGGGCGTCCACAAGCAGGTAACATACGTAATAAATTCATTTCATTGTTTCACAACAGTAATATATTTGTACATTGCGGGTATTTTTTCCAATCATACAGCATGTTCTGATGGTTTCACACCCATAATATCAAATGTATTGTCTATGAATTAACATGTGATGGCTATAAAATATACACATGTATTAGTCAGTATGTAGTTAATTGCTGAGCATGTTATCTTAGGCTACAACATCGTCATCTAGTGGTGAAAAGTAATTAGTGCACCAAAGTGACAGCTGCCTATGACAACCTTTCGATCACACATTTCAGCCCATGAAAAGGATGTGAAAATCGAGGCTTCTTTTCGCCACCCATGCTAAAAATGATCTAGGGTTTACTCTTGAAACAATGAACCACTTTTACCCATAAAATTGAATTTTCCTCTCATTCTTCTCCCTACTTTCCTTCTTTCCTCTGGAAACCAGGCCAGCCAACCACCTTGATGCTCTCAGTAATGGGAAGGAAAGGTCCGTCATCAATGAGTGTTGGACACATTGGCCTAGTAACTGTGTCTGGTCCTGAGGCTGTGAGCAATGGTACAATGACTGACATGGGTGGCGGAGACATCCTGGTGACTGTTGACATGATCCCTGAGGGGGAGTTTGTGGTCATTCTGAAAGGAACAGACAAAGTGTCAAACTCTGAATTTCAGAGGCAGTCTACCACCCAGATGTCTGTCTCCAAAGTGAACATCCAGGTCAGTCTCTTCACGTCCTCCTCACAATCTGTCTACCCATTCATGCAGCCTCTGTTTGATGATCAATAACAGAAACCATGGGGGTAGCAAAGGAATTGGCCTACTGCACAGGTTTTCCACTATTTTCTACAGATCGTTTCACAGGACATTTTCAGTGATGATCTACCTCATGTGACAGACAGGAATCACACCATCCACCAATATGTTCCTATCTGTCGAAGTATGTTTCAAAATAAATGCAGTCTATACTTGGATATACTTATATATGAAATCATCTCTCACATGCTTAATTAATTAGGAAATTAGGAAATAAATATTTATGATGAAAGGCAAGAGCCTTGTCACATAAATAAATTTTATCATTACTATTATCCTTATTAATTCATAACCTCACTCACTTTTTTAATGAATACAATTAACCATTGATGCCTGAACACCAATAACTTAAAAGCCTGTCCTGAAAACCAATAACACAAATAGCAGCCTACAATATGCCAACTGACAAATCTAGATTCAACTTTAGATAAGTAAATGTGGCATTCAAATATGCAGACTGCCGCTAGGTCTCATCAGTTTATCACACTTAGCCCCTTTACTAGTAATATAAAGTGAAGTCTTCACCAAGGTCACACCCACTGTCACACCTGGTTTGTTTTACCTGAACAATGCAGCAATGGGTTTGAAGTGATGCAAACAATTGGGAGGAACACATTAAACTATAAACCTAATAAAAAATACCAGAGTTAGTAACCAATGGTGACATTTAAAGGATAAAGACCTTTTATTCTTCAGAGTTTCGGCTACTTAAGTTGTAAATCATCCAACCTGCAGCATGTGATGTGACTTCAGGTTGCATTCACAGCATAGCCAAACAAAACCGATAGCAGCCCATTCAAAATACTGTCATCCATAAACTAGGCTACCATTTGAACGTCAACATGATCCTGACCAGAACGTTGCCCAAAAACAGGAGAATGTTGAAATGTTTTCACTTTTTCTTTCATTTTCCATGTGTTTTCAATGACTGGAAAACTGGCCAACTACTTTCCAGGATTTCCAGATTTTCCAGGATCCGTGGGAACCTTGCTATATCTAGCCACTGATATAAACCCAGTTTATTTGAGAGTTACACATGAAAAAATATTAACACGTTTCAAAAATGCTTTTTTTAAGTATATAAATGACGTTGCTCTTTTTCACCAGTTTTTTTCCCGTGTTCTTTTCTTCCATTTTCTCTCCAGGCTGCGGTGGACAGCAGTGTGGAGCCAGGAGAAGCCTTCAAGCTCCCCTTCAGTGTAATGACCCAGGGCTCTGGTGGTCAGTATCACATCAGCGCCAGAAATGACAGAAATTTCCCCATGTCCCACTCAAGCAGGTGAGGAGAAGAAACAAAAAAGAACTCCTTTATTAAATGTCCTTATAATCACTGAAGTGATACGGCAACATTTTGGGAAAATGCTTCTCACAGAAGGTAGGTTGTGGAAAAGATACTGCACCATTGACTTCAGACCAGCTTTTGGTTGGTCAATCATGCAATCGCTTTCTACTACCTCAAGATAACAATGCATCTGACCACACCTCATTTTAAGCCCGACGTGCACATGGGCACTCACATGGGTTAACAATTGCTATGCAATGTGGGCACTGGATGGGGAAATGACAACTGCGTTGGTCTGAAACTAGAAAAAACACTTGTGTGTTGCGGCAAAGTAACATCTGGGTGGAGTAACATGTGCAACCCTACCCACGATTTGGAGTTAAAGTAAGGTAGGTCACATGTTATTACTCCACACAAACAGATTACTTAATTTTTCTGTCTTCTCTTGACAGCCTCACCTTGACAACTGGTAAATATACTAATGATACGTTGACCATTACGCCACCTGTCAGCACACCATCAGGCACTGATGTCACTCTGACTGTGGAAGCCAAGTCGTCCAGTGGTGTTGACTCCAATTATGTCGTGTTGAGATTGTCTGTTGTCACCAAGGTATTGAGACACATCCTGGATCATCTCAACACATAGTTGGAAAGAGTGAAATAAATAAATACAAAAGCTTTTGGACATAGCCAAAGAACACATGCATGTCAAGTTATTGAAGTATCCCACAGATCCAATTTTCTATTTGCTGTGACGCATGCATAAACTTCTCACCTTCCTTTTTCTGTTCTCTTTTCAGATAACAGATTTTGTTCAGCCTTTGTGTGAAGTGGTTAGTGTGCAGGCTGATGATTGCCCTCAAGATGTTTCTCAGTGTGGACCTTTCAAGTGGGAGCTCTCGGCCAACCTTACTGATGGAAACGGCACTGGGATCGAGAGAATCTCCCTGCAACAGGGTAATGGATCCCTCTCATACACCTCTCTGAGTGCTCCTGTTGTCCAGGCGAACTACAACGCCTCCTGCTGCTCACAAACTGTGGAGTTCATAGCTGTAGATAAAGTTGGCAATGTGGGAAAATGCTACCAATCAATTGTTCGTTCGGATGGCCCTCCTGCTTTAACTCTGTCATTGCCACTGTGGTTGTGCCTGCTGGTGTCTGCTTTTGTAATCAGGCCTTGAAGGGCTTAGTTTAGGTTGTGTCTTATGTCTGTATGTTGCATCAGGTATTGGACTGTTGATGATTTTAAATTACTCAAAACAATTTGCTACCATGATGGACCGAAACATTGGTGACAGTCATCTTAATCCCAGATATCCTGCTAGCGCAAAGTGTGAGCACTGATTAAACAATGGATGATGAATGTATACTTAAATTGCCTGAATTAGAATGTTTACAATGAAAAACATTCAGATGTATGTAATGTATGTTTGAACATAATGTGTCTATAATACATTTCAGTTTTAGCAACAGAGATCTTGTTTAGGACAAGGATGAATATATTTTAAGAAAATGTTTTATTCTGAAAGAATAAAAGAAATGAGCAATTTGAGTCTTCGTCTTCGGTGGCTTTACTGATATTCTGGGTATAACTGCCAACTGAAGAACACAGCGCAAGGCTATGGTTTATATACCCACAGTTACTCTTGGACCTTTTACTCATGAGAAAAATAAATCAGTGCATAATCTGAGAGTGAAGCAAGATTATTCTCCCTTTTTAATCACATTTATCAGGTAAAAATACACATGTAAAGTAAATGATCTATGGACACATTTCACATTTTCACGAAATAGAAATTTTACTCAATGCTCAAAGGCAACCACAGGGTCCACAGGGTGTGTTGTACATGCAACAGTTGGTCTGCTGTGGTGGGTTTTGTGGTCGCAAAAGCAATGATTGCAGGAATAATACTTACTACAGTGGCCCTAAAAGCTTAACGCACTACAACTTAAGAAAACACAAGTGCAATTAGAGAAAACACAAGGAAATTCAGAAAATATCTTTATCAACACTTTTTATGTCCCCTGGAAACAATTGCATTGTATATCTGTGCTACTTGCAGCGCATTTCTGTATTTGGTTGTAATGTGTGTATTTGCAGCGCATGTGTTGTCAAATTGATGGTTTTCTAAATTAGCATTAGCATTCTCTTTGCATGTTTTCTTAACGTGCAGTGTGTTGAGCTCTCAGGACTACTGTAACTTATTCACTCTGTAGTTTTTTTTCATTATAGAAATGATCTGTAATCACACTGCTTATTGAAGAAAGTTGACCAACATTTGCCAAACTCATAAAAAAAATCCAAAGGTTCCCTCGCAAAAAAGTGCACAGATGGGGGTTAGTTGGACAACTCTACATTTATTACCTTTTTTCTCAAATGACAGGACCAAGAAAATATACATCTTTTTAATCAAGGTCAAATCAACATGAATTCAGAATATTTAGTTTCTTAAATGTCCAACAATTGCTTGAATGTAATTAAGTTTAAGAAAATGGGAAAAAAAAACTTCAAAACATCTTTCAGAGAAAAAGAAAAAGAAAGAATTAAAGACAAGCATCAAACTGTCTTTTGTGCAATTTGACATTACAAAATAATGTTTAATTAATTCCAACTTCAGTCAGACTTTCAATTTGCTGCACTTCAACACAGCTGGCTGCTGAAGCTGTGCCCTAATGCTACTTACAAGCCAGTGACCGATCCTCTAAAGGAGACCAAACATATACATTTATATTACAAAGCCAGATTTGCAAGCAACACAAATGCAGACAAACTCATGTAAACATAATCAGATGTGAGTTTGTTCAAGGCGACATGATTGTGGCATGAATTGAGAAGAATGTGTATCGGCTCAAAGTGAAATCAACTGGAGTGATATGAACTATAACCCTCCACTTCATGATTATACAGAGGGTGAGGAGAGAGATGAGCCCGGAGGTCAAATTAGAGTCTGGTCTGAGGTACAAACATACACAGCTGGACAGACAATGACTGCACAGTCACATTCACTGGCGTTTCAAGGATTACACAGACTGCAAATACATTCCAATGGTCAAATTCTTGCGAGGTGACAATTTGTCTCATGTTCAGTGTGAATGCACGTTAATAATCCTTGCTTAACGTGGCAAATTATTGCACAAGCATTACAATTAACAATTATTGCCATCTTTAACAACAGAAGAGAACAGCAATGTAATGAAAGAGACAGCAATATAAATTATCTAAATTACAAAAACAATTTAAACTATTGACATTTTTACAGTTAAATAACTAATAATAATTACAATTCAATACCTCAATATTTTTTTTAACTATTTACTATAAGTTCCAAAATAATACTGTAACAGCTGTCAAATATTACAATCAAAATTATCAAAACTTTTGCAATTTTTTTTAAATAAAAACTTTAAATTTTTTAAAATATCACAAGAGATTTTAACATATCAGCTGACAATATTGTGATGAACCAATTAGAAAACATATCAGTGTGATGGCTCTTATATGCAGATGTTGGCACTAAAGCCCATGACCAATCTCATGTGACTCGATCTCACATGTCATGTGATATCACCTGTTCAATAAAAAAAAAAACCGAAGGATTAATAGTTTAAATAACCAAGAGAAAATAAAGCTGTTTTTCTCACACATATTCTTAGCATCAACCTTGATTTAAAAAATGATTATAATGAGACTTCTGACATCGTCGTCATTCATGTCTCCACTTTTCTCTTTACTCTGTCAGGAGCACAGTGACTTCCCAGTATTGTCTTGACTGTGAGGTTGCCAGGCAATCAGTGGAGACGTGACCCTCGTTTTTTTTTTTTTACCATTTAAATAGACAAATTCAAGTTAATGTAATAGCTTTCAGTTTTTATGCTAAGCTAATCGCCTCCTGGCTCCAGCTCCATACTTCACACACTGACATGACAGTGATATTGATCCTCTTATCTACTTTCTGGCAAGAAAGCAATTAAGTATTATCTAAAATGTTGAACTATTCCTTTAAGCATTTCTAAAATAATAATAAAAAAGACATTATCCCCTGATAGATAAAAAAAAAAAAAAAATGGGACTGCAACTCCATATTTGCATTTGTTTTAGAAATCCACTGTGTCAAAGAAAGGAAAATATTCTCACATTACAAGACTAAATATCTCTCATTATAAAAATCTATACAATTCTCAGTGGAACACAGTGGCATCTATGCTCCTCTCTCATTCAATTTTATGTACATTTTTTACATGCTTTTTCAGATGGCCTGACTGTGTGAAGTGCTTGGGGCAATGTGGGCAGGAATGTGGTTTCTCTCCTGTGTGGATATACTTATGCCTTTTCAGGTTATTTAAATCTAAAAATCCTTTTCCACAGAATGGACACCAGTGTCTCTTCTCCCCGTTATGCCACCTCAAATGCACATTCAGTTCCACTCTCCTTGTGAATTTTTTGTCACAGAGGTTGCAGTGGAATGGTTTCTCCCCTGTGTGGATCCGTATGTGGGCTTCCACATCTCGCTTTGTGAAGAATCCTTTGTTGCAGATCTGGCAGACAAAAGGTTTAATCCTACTGTGCACCATCTGTAGGTGTTTGGTGAGGCCAAAACGATACACAAAGCCCTTGCCGCACTGCTGGCAGGTATGGATCCTACCATTGCGGTGCACCCGGCCATGCCGTTTAAGACCCTTGGAGTCTGGGAAGCTCTTCCCACAGAGTGTGCATGAAAAAGGTCGACGTCCTGTATGAAGACTTACATGGCTCTCAAGGGCAGCACTGCTACTGAGGACACGGCCGCACTCCCCACACTGATTTTTTAGCAGACGCCCACCAATGACTGACAAGGGCTGTAGTGGTGATATAATAGGTGGTGCTTTGACAGGTATGGGGTGGAGAGAAATACTGGGGGGGTAAACTACCGTAAGATTCTGGGATTTTGGGGATCTCTTCTCTTTCTTTACTGGTAACAGCGATGACCTCTTTCCACCTGCTGATGGTGTTTTACTGGCTGGAATCCTGGGAGGAATCCACACAGCTTTAGTTGTATATTTTCTCACAGCCTCACAGCCAGCCTTGTTCTCTGCTAACTGGCTTGTTTTAGCTCGATTCTGCAGTTTGGACTGATTGGAATTTTTAATTTTAGCAATGGTTTTGGCTTTTGCTGCTTTAGCTAACTTCTTAGCATTCAAAACTCTTGCATTCCTTTTAGGAGCAGTACCATCTTGAATTAATCTGGGTTTTTTAGAAGGAGTAGATTCCCTAGTCTTTCTAGAACTGACACCGTCTTTAACCAGTTTAGGCCACCTAACACTTGGCGAACAGGTTTCACTCTTTGTTGTAGCTAAAGCAGTACCTGTGGTTCTCCTCCTAGGAGTGAAAGAACTGGATTCCCTTTTAATCTGTTTAGTGCTAGAACTGTCTTGAGTGAAAGTAGACCTTCTTTGGATGACAGAAATCAATTCAGACATTTTAGGGCTTGTACCATTTTCACTCAAACTTGATGTCCCAGGACTAACAGCAGAGGATTCAGTCTTTTTAAGACTAGCACCTTCTCTAGTCAAACCAGTCCTCTTAGGGCTCACAGAAGTGGATTTTGCATTTTTAGGGCTAGCACCATTTTTAGTATTTTTGGGGCTTGCATCATCTTTTGATGAACTAGACCTTCGAGGACTAACAGAAGTGGGTTTAGCATTTTTAGAGCCTACACCATCTCTCCCTGAACTAAACCTCCTTGGTGTGGATTCACTAGTAGTCTTTGACTTAGTTGGTTCGCTAACACTCCTCTTGGGTCTAAAAGCATCTTTACAGGGTCCAGTTCTCCTTGGACTACTGGGAATGGGGTCATTAGTAGCCTTATTGAGAGATGTAACATCTTCAACCACACCTGGCCTTTTAAGGCTATTGGGAATACATTCACTGGTTGTGTTTTTATCATTTGGACTATCATCCTCTAATCTAAGTTTCTTAGAGCTTACAGTGGTGGCTTCTGTTTCTGTGCAAAGTTCTGAATTTGTTTTAGTTCCTCTAGTTTGCAAGTGAGTTTTGAGGTGACTTCGGAGTCGGGCCACAAGGGAGTTTTTCTGTAAGTGATTATTGCCACTGGTGGAGGTTTCTGCACTAGAAGCTCTGGCATCCGTACAGTCTTTAGTGGAGGCCTACAAAAAAGGCAAAAAGAAAAATACATTTAGCAAAAAGCATATGACAGAGCAACCATAATATTTTTTGCAGGAGTTCCAGTAAAAAATTAATAATACTTATTCACATGATGATCATCAATGCTATTTACAAAATTAATGCTGCCAGTATGGTCTACAAATTTTAAAATCGCATATTCCTAAATCTCTCGGTCAGTTTACTACATAATGTTTCATATTTACAACTTACAAAAAAATAAAATTTTTTGATTAGAATTTTTTTCCTTAAATGCCAATGAACAGCTTTGCTGCTGGGGTATACATTCCTGTCACATTCCTGAGTATTCATTTTCTATTAATTGCTTCACTCATTTATCAAGCTAAAATAGTGAAAAGACACACACAAACAAACAAACAAACAAACAAACAAACAAACAAACAAACAAACACACACACACACACACACACAACACACACACACACACACACACACACACACACACACACACACACACACACACTCTATCAGCCCTGCTGACGCGGCTGGTAAAAATAATTAAATAATTATTTGCTGCAGCCCCATTCTTCATTATGCCCACTACAGGCTGGCTGAATGTGTGGTAACCAGTGCAAATATTATTTTATCACAGTGTTAATAATATTCCTAATCAGACTGGGGATGGCTACTATTACATTACCTTTTCTGGGGCTTGAACTACAGGTAACACTGCCAGCTGTGCCAGGAACTGGGTTTTAGTAATCCGTATATCAGATTCAGATGTGTCCTTGGATGTGACAGAGGTTAGCTGTAAGAGGGCAGCTGATTGACTGTCTTCTGTGGGGGGGTCATTAGGTAGTGCACAGTCTTGAACTGCATTACTTATTATTTCCTCCACAAAATTAGAAGCTGAAGGTTCAGTCATGCCGATGGCTGCTTCTGACTTCTCCAAGACTGGTGCTGTCACCTTGGGTGGTGTAGATGGGTGCACATACTTGCTGACGTATGACTCTCCCAAAATGGAGCATGTTTCAGAGCATGACAATGCCATTTCTTGAATATCATTTTGCTCTTCTGATATCTGAGAGGTGTTTACAGATACAGAAATTTTCTTTGAACTGGGACAAATGTCTGTGAACACCATTGGCATCTCTGATGGCTGTGTTGATAAGACTACAGATGATAGATTCTCTTGTGTGGTATTCTCATTCAGAAGAGACTGAGTTTCAGAGCAACTATTTGGAAGCACTCTTGAGACCAGCACCGATTCTTTGATTGAAACTGAAAATGGCAGTTTGGTTAATCTGACCATTGGTGAGAGCTTCTGTTCCAGTGGAGACACATAAGCTGGCACTAGCCCAGTTGGAACTGACATTTTTAAACTGGAACAAGTTTGTTTGGGAGATTCCATGTGGTCAGTTGTATTAACCCTATTTTGAGACGATATCAAAGCCACTTCATTTGAAGCGGTTTGTGCATCCACAGAAACTGTTAACTCCTGCGACGAAGACATTAACTGTGACGATGATACTGTCACAGAAGCAGCTGGTCCTGCTGATCCCTTCTCCCTTGTAAGAACAACTGTCTGTGACTGATGTGTCCTTGAGGCCACAGCTGGCACATATCTCGGAACTGTAATTGTAATTTTTGGTTGTGGTAGAATTCCTGACTTCTGGTCTGTTGAGGTGCTGGTCGATTGTGACAGGACAACAGGAAACAACTTTCTGGAGGTAACATTTTTTTTTTCTTGAGGGACAGGGGAAAAGGAAGGTTTTCCAAGGGGTAAGCTTGCAGCTGGAGAAGGTGGAAGTAAACTAGTATTTGGTGCAGCCACAACTGTTGACACAAAAGTAGGAAGCTTTGTTGCAGAAAGGCATGTAATTTTATGATGTATTAATGAGGGTACTGATCTTGGCACAATAATTATTTTATGAGGTGCGGCGTTACTCTGTTGACTTGGTGCTGCAGATGTTTTGAGTGGATGGGGAAGGAGCTGCTGTGACTGCGCATTTGTTTGAGTTGCAGCAGTTGATGATGACATTGGCAGTGAAACAGTATTGAAAGGAAGAGTGACCACATGTTGTTGAGGTATGACAGCCTTAATGTGGGTTCGAGCTTCATTGGTTGGAGTGGAATTTGTAACCCGAGGACTGGCACTAAGTGTATTTGTCAATTGTGCTGCAGTCTCCGTTATGTGTTGACTGCCTGCAGCTTCAAAAGTTTGAATAAGAAGCGGTGGTGTCTGTGGCTCAGCTGGGACCTCATCCACAGTTTGTAAGGTACACACACTGGGAGCTTGCTGGCTTTGGGGTGGTGCTGCCAGTCTCTTTGGAGAGGAGAGTGTATTTTCCTCCGTTGACTGATTCATGGCTTCAACTAGTAGAATTGCATCCTGCAGAGTTACAGAGGTACGGCGTGCTCTAAGCTGAACTAATGGCGCTTGTCGTGACTCCGCTGGTGTAGAGTTTAATGATTCAGTTGCAGATGAAACTTCAATGGATGGAGCTTCCGTTTCCATGGCAAGCTGTTGAGATACAGATGGTTTTCGTATTTCAGAGGAACATCCTTTAGACAAAGATGCTACTGAAACAGACAACGATCCAACATTACTCTCACCTACATCTCCTGAAGCAGTGTGCACTCTCTCCTGGACTGATGAAGTGACAATGGATGAAGTGTTTGTAGGCTTAACTGGAAATGCTTGTGGATACTCAGATGCAGTTATATTCATTGTATCGACTGTAGAAGAGACCTCAACCTCTTCTTCACTTAATGAAGGGGAATTTGCCACATCTTGCTCGGTTCTAATATCAGAAGATAGCGACTCAAGTATTTTTTTCACTGGCTCCTGTGGACATTTTCCTTTCTTTGGTGGCCGTCCTCTTCTGCGGCGTACTGGCTGGGAATTAGACTCAGCTTCTCCTATTCCATTTTTTAGTTCCTGACATGCTACTTCTTTGTTTTGTGGTGTCGACTCTGCTAACTGTTCAGCATATTGTTGAAGAGTAACATCGGTTTGTTCATTTGCTGATGTTTCTCCCTCTCTTTGACATTGTTGGGGGACCACTGATGGCTGCTGTTTTTCAAGTGCTTCAACCACTGATTGTTGCTGAGCAGTCATCACTGGTTGTTCTTCAGATGTTACAAGTCCTACCTCTGTCTTGTCTTCCCCGTCATCTTTTATTGCAGTGAATGAGATAACTAATGAATGCTCTGGTCCAGATAATTGGTTCTGGACCCCTTGTAAACCTCTATCCATTCGTAAACAGGGTAGTTCCAGGGTTGCTTGGGTCTCCTCATCTTTTCCCAGCATTTCTCCAGTTAAATATTCCTGGTTAATGAGAGGTCCTTCGTTTTCAGTTCCACAAGCAGTGGCCTGTGGTAAATCTGATGGAGATATCATGGAGAATATATGAGACAAAGTAAAAAGGTGAGAATTGTGTGTGTTAAAACCTAACTTAATTTTATAGGATTTATTATATTCTTCAAATTATCAAAGTTAAATTGGAAAACTAAAGAAAGTTTTAATTTCTTACCTTCATTAGAGACTACAGTGGGCTCAACTTCCTCCTGCTTCAAGATAGACTGCAAAGAAGAATCATCATAAGATTCCTGTATAGGAGTGAAACATATTTCAATGTCAAGATGACATAAACAAGAGCATAAGTTTGTCTACTACTAAAAATATACTCACGCACCTCCTGTTTGACAAGTATAAATGCCATTTGAGAATTTCCCTCCTCATGGGTCCCATAGTTGTCCTCGTGCAAACCATACTCCATCTCCTCATAACTGCATTGTTGCTGTTGGTTTTGCAGTGATGAATTTCTCAGTGGTTGACACTGTTCCACCAGCATGGTGCGAAAAGGAACTAGGTCTGTAAATTAGACAAACACAAAACATGATAACTAGTTATTTTTTAAACTGATGTCCTGAATCGCCCAAAAAAAGTCATAATTCAAGCTGCACACGATGATTCCCCTATACACATTTTGCAGCAGGCCATGCACTGCGAACATCATCGCAAAATGTTGTTTGCTCTGGCTCCTGGTAAATACATTGAACAGAAACCTGCTAATCTACAAAGAACTAGCTTGCATGAACTTCCCTGCCAGCTCATTACAGAGTTTAAGAATCTATAAAAACAAAGCGCGGTGAGATAGTATGAATAATGTACATAACTGCATATTATCATTGGAATCAAAAGATAAATAAATACGTGTCATCTGTACATAGGAACAGAGGTTGCCCTATTAATCCTAGGCAGTTTTTTGCTTGATTTTCCCTTCATAATTTCACATGTAAGTGTTGGTGCTTCTATGACTTTCTTCCGGAAGATGAAGGGTTTTCAACCCAGCAAATATTTGTTCATGGGTGGAAATTGGTGATTGGCAATGTTGCTGTGGCTTGTCCATAGACCTGACTGCCACTTAATTCTTTGCTCATGCTTTACTCATCTTATTGTATGTAAAGTCTAAATCCGAAAGAATTTACTCATGGGTTGATTGACAGCACGGGGACAGTGCTCGGGCCCTAATAATGATAATAATAAAAAGAAATAGTCAGCATTTTTACCAATAATAAATCTTCCAATTTACGCTTATAACTACATGTAAATATATCAAGCTGAAAGCACTGTTAAAACATGATGCAGAGGAGGTACTCGTGACAACGCACATAGACAAACAGTGCACATGGTTTCCTTAGTGATGCAAAATAAATTAAACATTTTTGACTTGTTGCTGCTTGACTGCAACATCACATTATCTGCCAAGAAGCGCACAATAATGGCAGAAAAAAGAATGGTATATTTCTACTGTTAACTTTGAAATTATCATTACTGAAGATAAAATGATTAAATGGTCATGACGTTCAACGCTGCTTATGATATAGAAAAAGAGGAACACTCGTTCACAAAATTCGAATCCCAGGTCACACTGATGAAGACCAGATTGAATGTGACTCCGATCTATGCAGACAACATGGCCTCTGCCCAGTTTAGTAGAAGTGATATCAGACAACCTCTGGGAGAAGACTAGTGACAAAACTGCCTCCGCCCCCTGCCCTATCATTTATGATATATGGTGCCACCAACAGCTCCACCGAAGAATGTGAGATTGTCTAGTCCTGTGTCATTGATAATAGATGACTTCCAATATCCTAATTGGCCATATTGAGGTTGAGCACACCCATGCAGAAGATAAGGGGTGTCTGTGTGTATGAGTCTGTTGCTCATGTCTGTTTCCATATAATGATAATGAAAAAATGTACTATAGGTTTATTATAAGAGCGTAATATTTAGAGGTAGGTAAACTTAAAAACAAATAGACAGAGAAATCCAAAGGAAAATTTCAGTGTTACAGCAGTGTTACAAAAATGATAAAAGATACACGTAGCTTAATAAACACATACACAATGATGTTTGAATTACCAAATATATACATGATGAAATATATTTAATATGATAAAAACAGAATTTGAAACTTATCGCAAGATATTGCTTTTAATTCTCTAATTAAATGTAAAATTTACATTGTGCATAGCAAATTGCTGCTATTGCTATTAATATGCAAATTAAATGTAAAGATGTCCAAATAATAAAATATGATAATAATGATAAAAAATACTCAATGATATGTGCCCCTGTGCATATATGCAGAAGGACCACCTAGCAGGTGCCTTGGCCAATGCAGACATAGCTGGCAGAGCAAGGCAGGTATCATCTCACTGTTTTCGGTTGGACAGTATTTCATTATTGAAATCACTTCAACTTTGGTGTTGTATGAGGGTTGAGAATGAGAACTACAATTATTTATTTGCAGATCAAAGCCACGATAGAGGACAGGACATTTGTGGCATTCTGCCACTTCCTGTCACTTCCAGCAGCCAGTTCAGCCTGCTGCTCCAGAAAAATTGTGTAACCCCACCTCAGGTAAGGCAGACAGAGAGAAAAGGGGGCTAGGGGGTGAAAATCTTTTTGCATCTTCCCCTTAACAATTTCAAACAGTTATGTCTTCCCAGGCTGTTAGAGGCATCGTCAGTCCCCTCGCTACCAGACAGACCCGAACCTGATGGTAAGATGTCTGAAGGAGGAACACCAACAGAAAGGAGGAGAAGCTGTGAGACAAGGCTTAAAATATCAGGTACATATTTGTACTGTGTACTTTATATAAAATCTGAAATTTAAATCTTAAGTTAATTTTTTATCATTTCTAAAGGTGAAGCTGCAAAGCTGGCAGAGGGTCAATCAGTCAGCCAGTGTGCCCCCAGACTACAAAGAGCCATTGAACTGGCCTGTGGGTCCACAGTGAAACACATCAAAAACAGATTTAGCAGCCTACTTGGCGAGTTGTGGTATTTTGCCATTATATCATAAGCACACTGACATATTTACAGCGCTGTTGACAGGCCTATGTATTTTCAACTTTTTCTATCTCTGTCATTTACTGAAGAGAACATAAAGGATGTACCAACAGTTAAGGCAGTGAGGTATTTCAACCATGACTCTTGGCCACATGACAAGCTAGAGGTCCTGGACCATGGTGTGGAGCAGGTGAAGTTTCTCCTAGAGCCGTTTTTCAATGTCCTGGGCAAGTAAGTTTTCATAATTCTGTTGACATTATGACTGAAATTATGTTGTTAAGGAATTTGTTTTCCTTCTCATTCTTCCATTTCATGTCAGGAACGAGTGCAACAGGTAAAAGAGGTGCTCCAAGAGATGAAAATGACAATAAACACATCATTCAAAGATAAAAGCTTTCTTGGACTGTGGGAATTCATGATGACAAAAGAGCCCTGCTGCTCAGACTTTGCGGTAGGCCCTATTATTTTTAGCACATAAACATGACATGATCATTGTCACTGATGATTTGGTCAATTGGTTTGACCAGTATACTTGTGGATACTTGAGGCTTCTCATCAGAAAACAGAAACAAGCCAGATGTTAGAGCAAGTCTGTGTACTGATACTGTAGCGGACCTCATCAGAATTACTGCTGAGTAGGGTTGGACTGGTGTAAAAATTTTCAAACATGTTTGATATTAAGGGTATAACACTGGACTGGACTAGTGTCGTGAATTTTCCCAGTCTTATGTTCCCAAGTGGAACATGTTCCCAAGTGAACATAAGACTGAAGGACTCCATGAATGAGAGTGTAGTGACTCCAGTCCAATTAGTGGCAGTTATGCACCTCTAATCTGGTTTGCCAACCACCAAAATCTGCTTCATGTTATGGCTCGTTACACACATTAATAAAAGATTCCCTCTTTTGTCAGTGCTCGAGGCAGAGAAATTCACAAATATCAAGTCTCCAGTCACCGTCAGTCTTTACGTTGATGCAAAACTAGGGTATACAAGTTAAGATAACTATTCATCAGCAGGCAATGTCTTTGATCTATACCATGCTATATCAAAACAAAAAAAAGGATGAAGAATATTACAAGAGAGTAATGTAGAGCCTATTTATGGAAACGCTGGATAGAAAAATTGCAACTTTTACTTTGTCCTTATCATCAGCCCAGGTCAACACACCAGTATTAACACTTGTTTTAATACTTGTGGGAAGTTTAGTTCCTTTCATGATTAAACTATTAACATTTTTTCTTTTGGGTGTGACCAACTGCCTCAGAAAAATGAGTCCAAATGTCATTAAAAATGCATACGTAAGATTTCCCCGTTATTCCCACATATTAAATTGCTTCTTTGGAAGAAGGAAGAATACCACTCATGACAAAATTATTTGTGTAACACATTGCAGGCAAGTCTTTGATACGTGATAAACTGTTTGATATATAAATGTCCCAAAATCAGTTTTACTTGAGAAAACCCTCACTTAATGCTATGGAGGATGAAATGTAACAATTTGTAACAATTTTTAAGTCTTAACACAAACAGCTAAATTGTATGACCCAGTTTAATTATTATATAACTATTTTTTTGACAAAGCATTCTTGAAAATAGTTCACACTCACTTCATTCAGACTTTCAATTTAACCAATTTCTACTATACATCCTCTATTCCATGTCATCTTCCTATTACAGACATAGATCTGAAATTACTGTAGTAAATATAAAGCATAATAACAAAGCAAGCCAAACTGGTAAAAAGGGTACAATGTATTTTCTTCAAGTGATCTTGTTTGGAAATAAAATTGTCAACGGTTTAGTCCTGTTAACAACCATTAGACCACAACCTGACCTCTTCCGCTAGCACAGTATGGTTTCCCTCCTATTTTGGATCCCACGCTTTAGATATGACAAGCCTAGGCTAAGATACTGTTATATCAATAGACAGGAGCTGCTTTATGAATTCCATATAACACAAATACATTCCCAAATATCGTCTAAAAACATAACATAGTAGCAACAGGCAATAACATTGCTATTTTGTACAATTATTTATACGAGGGATCACAACTCACCACATTGGACAGCTGTGTCACGTTTCTCGGAGCAGTGGTTTGGCCATGGAAAGGGCTCACTTTCTTTCGTGTAAACAGTCGTTTGGCTTTTCCCATTCTCAAACTGGCTGCATCTTGTTTTAAGGTCCTCGTTCTCCTTCTTGATTCTGGATATTTCTGCCTTCAGGTCGTCGACCATAGTTTCGAAAAGTTTGGTGGTCTCTTCGATAGCGCTCTTGAGCATACTCTCCATGACAGAGGCGTACTTGGTCTGAAAATCGTCCGCTGACATTTTTCATATGGTTTACCGTTCGTCCGAGTCACTGAGAGTCCAGGTTTGACAGTAGATTTAGTGTAGCGTTATTAAAACCATGGTATTAGGAGCTGGTTCAACATGGCTCCTTCCTATGTTCAGACGCGGTCTCTGCTTTGTGTGACGCACATCGACTGAAAAGGAGGAGGGGGTTGAGCAAAATATCCGGTAAACCACTTAAATCTTAATGTGTGTGTTTTAGAAATATGTTAAGTTGGTAAGAAAACAATAAAGTGGTACTAATGTCAGTGACTAATTACCATCAATACACCATGCACCATTCTCGACTGACAAGCTCATTCTTTAACAGACACCCATAAGGCTGAAAAGATTAAGATTGTCCCAACTCACGACCCGTATTTTAAATCTCGGAAGTGCTGTTGTTTACGGAATCAGGAGGAAATGCGATAGCTCAACGGAAACCAATTGTAACGTTATATTATAGCTAAACCATTGTCTTTCTTGTGTTTCAAACCCCATCTTGCACTACACATAAAATCTATGCATGTTGAATGTGTCAATTCTATGTTTCCGATAATTATTTATCAGATGGTGTTCGTAATCAAAACTAGTGCAGCAGGCTAGTTAGCTAACGCTGACGTTAGAAACGACTCTCCAGTTTGTTTAACATTAGGTTTGGTCTGATGGAAATAGCCACGCGGTAAATTTGGACCAACAAATGTACGTCTAAAGCCTGTTTAGCACTAAGAGCCGAGTTTAAGAAACTGGCACATCCAGTGAAGGGAAATTGACATTGGCTGTAGCCAACAAATCTCACCCCACGTCGAAAGTTCCCTTCTTTTTAGTTTACTAGAAATAAACTGTTCAGTGTTATCACACATTGTAATCATGGCTGTGAGTATAGTGACGTTTCAGTCCCAACTTTCTGGTGTAATGGAGACGGTCTTTAAGGCCGCCATGTATGAGATCACCCGGCTGGTGGAGGATAGCTTTTTGGAAGAGGTAACACGGTGCAGGGAGCAGGTCGAGTCCCTGAAGAGGCGACTGAAGTGGTCTGAGGGTCGGCGCAAGGAAAGAGAGGGAGACAGACGGGGGAGGTGCATTGATTGCGGGAGAGTAGCGGGGTCCGGTGAAGAGAAATCCAGAGCTACAGGTGAGTCTGTCTGGTGTTATTGATCCATATCCAGCAATCACTCATTATGTCTTAAGGGGTGACTAAGTGCACACTTGCTTTCTTATGAATGACTTTCGAATTCACTTGATAGTCTAATGTGGCTGAGCACCTTCTGCATGGGAGAAGGCTTTAATATATTGTAATTATAATATATCGTCATCAGGAGTTGGGGACAAAAACAACTACAAGGAGCATGAATACTTAACTTAAATTTGCTATGCTGCCAAAAAAATGACTCCAAATGTAAAAGTCAAGACAGAATTGTGAGATGTATATTTTTCTAGATGTAATTAGCCTTAAAGGATAGGTTCAGATTTTGTGTCTTAAAACTACTGTTAAAACGTAATGATAATGTTACTATGTTTATGCTGGATTGTAAATATGTAATTGATCAGTAACACATTGGCTATAAAATAAATGAAACGATTGTGTTCATAGGTATTCCAGCTAGCCAAAAGTAGCAAAACAAAAAACAAAAAAACAGTGCTGCTTTAAATATCTAAAGTGATATTCGACCAAAATCTCTCTGATGATTGGTATAAAACACCCCCCATACAGATGTTATAGCATTCACAAACCAGATGCAAGCAGTATATTAAATTAGTCATATTTTGGCATAAATGTGACAGTTTGGAACATATCATACGCCATTATTAGTCCTTCAAATGCAAAATACATCAGTCACATTTTCCAATTTAATAACATCCTCCTTTTCTGTCACAGAGAAAAGCCTGAAACAAGAGAGTTTGCTGCAGGAAGAAATAAATAGCTCCCATGGAACTGATGTGGAGACACCTGATCATGAAGTGGAAGAGGCGAAACCAGAGGCCCACAGTGCCATAATGGCAACACAGGTAGATGGCAATTTATCACATTAAATGAGCTTCATTGATTTAGGTTACAGTGTGCAGGATCAAAGGCCTTGGGGTTGCTGTCTTTTTAACATTATATATGTAAATTTCTTCTTTTAATGATCAAATGTTGATCAATTGCCAAGCTTATCGTTTCTCTTGAGGTGTGTAGAGTTCAACACCCTGTATTAATGCTGTCATTCTCCTTGTCTGCCAGTCTCCAGGTGTACAAGGTGAAAAGTTGGATAGGCTGCTCAAGGAGGAAGCCCTTCACATCACACCAGAAACCAATGAGTCCCAAGGGAGATGGGGAGTCAATTTAGATGGTCAGTCTAAAAAGCTGTTTTTCAAAGGAAATTTTAATTAGCTTATCACTGAAATTATTTTAATAGCTTTTTAATTTCAGTCACATGTAAGTGTTGTGGGTCTTACTCTGCATTATGTTTTATAGTGGACAGTTACCACACTTCATAGGATAGTCTTGCTACACTTTAAAGCAAGATACCACAAATGACACCAACACTACTTCTCTGCTATTGTACAGAAACACGGCAATAACCAGGGAAAAGTAAAGAACAAAAAAAGGCAAAATATCCACTCTAACATTACAAAAATTTGATTAAGTTCCTACTACATAAAAACAACCAAAATGACATTCTTTCAGAAAAATATTGTGATAATCAAAATAGCCATGTGAAAATACACACACTTGCATTTCAAGAGTCAAAGCATTCACACGGTCCCTCTTGTATAAATACTCTCTGTGTCTGTGTAATATTGCAAGCCAAGTCACAATATACTCCAATCAAACCAACACGGTCTTAATAGTACATTCTAGCATTACAAGTTACACGGCAGTCCTGCCACACATATGCCTTGAAAGATTTATTTTCTAATTAGCAGACTTATAAAATGAAATTGGAGACAATGTTTAGTTCCAAAATGTAAAATTATCAGTACTTTCACCTAATACTGGTTTAAAGTAACTTCATGTCAAACATTTAGCAAAAGCACAGAATGTGAATAGAGCCAATAAAATGCATGTCTTCGGAGAAGAAAGTCCAGAGTGAAAAGAAGAAGAAAGATTAGCAGAACTGCAACTTTTATGCACACTTTATAGGAAAGTTGACAAATTCTACATACCCATAACTCTTTTCTCTTCCTTTCATTGGTCAGAAACAGACACATCAGGTCTGCCGGGGACCAGTAAACGTGACCAGAAGATCCCAAAGTGCCATGTGAACTGGGAAACGGGTTTTGACCAGAGGCCGGAATCAGGCCATCATGGACACTCAGGTGACCCATCTGAACCACTTTTCCAGAACAGATATGGCATGGAAGACTTGAGCGGCTTTGACAAGACTGGCTATGGCGATGCCAGCATGATAGAAATGGATAACTTAGATGGGTTACAAGGATCACCATCCCACCTGGGTGAGGATCTGAGTTACATAGGCCACTATGAGGGGAACATGGAAGCACCTGAAGGATCTGAGCATCAAGCATACCAAGCAGATGCCAGAGGGAATAGAAGAGGTCTGGTCAGTCCTCCTGCAGGCTCACCCTCGAGGACTAACATTGATGTAAGTGGAGAGTTCAGCTGTTTATTGATTAATGAGGAAGGGTATTTACAGGACCCGAGTATCCTGTACCCTGGACATGTGTCTGGTGATTCAGGTGGCAGATTGAGCTTCAGGGGCCAGGGCACTCGAATTGACCCTTCTTTAGACAGCACAGAGGATATATATAGTGCCTCAGATACATACAGTGACACCTTAAACTTGGGAGAGAGGTTGCAGCATCAGGCACTAGGAAGAGGAGGGAGGAGACACACTTGTAACCAGTGCTCCATGTCCTTCCCTGATTCTGCCTCTCTCAAGGCTCACAAACAGACGCATAAAGGCACCGGACAAGGGCCACCATACTCCTGCACCCAGTGTGGAAAGACCTTCACTCAAGCCTGTAATCTCAAAGTCCACCAGAGGATTCACTCTGGGCAGGGGCTTCACCTCTGCAGCCATTGCGGAAAAGGTTTCCCTTCTTTCTCTGAGCTAAAGACACATAAATGTGGCCAAACAGGTGACAAACCGTACTGCTGCACTGTCTGTGGGAACAAGTTCAGCCGCCTCTGGAATCTGAAGTTGCACCGGAGAATTCACACACAGGAAAAACCTCATCGCTGCACCATGTGTGATAAGAGCTTCACACGAGCGGACATACTGAAGGTTCACCAGCGTACCCACACAGGGGAAAGACCATACTGCTGCGCTGTCTGCGGCCTCAGCTTCAAACGCCTGGATCACCTGAAATCACATCAGCGCAAACACATGACAGACCTATAAAACTAGGGAAGTTTGGGGAAAGATCATCAGATAATTTAAAATTCTTTGTGGTATTAGGAGGTTTAAAAATTAATGTTTTTGTTTGTAACTCAGGGTTGTTTTTCATCAACATTGCAACAACCCAGTCATATTTCTGGTCAGATCAGTTTTTTTCTTTTCCATGTCCTCTGGGTTTCATTCAAGAACTTTTTTGTTGGTATGAAAAATGTAGGACAAAAAAAACATCAAATATATATAAATATATTTTGTTACTGAAAAAATTACTCACCTTAAATAAATTTCCCAAAAAGGCTGAGTACGTCATACTTGTGATTACATTACAAATTCACAATTAAACTAAAAATGCATTACTGCTGGATTTTTTTCTCTCATTGTTTTGTCATTGTTTAGTTTACCATGTCTGTAAATGCTTTCTGTAAATAAAACAAATGAGGCCAAATTAATGAGTTTTAATTTCTAGCACATTGTTGTTCTAACTGTGTTTTAATTTTTTTAATGAACTTAGCAGAGAACACTTAATTGTTTCTCTTGGAATTAACTTTGTTAGAAATTTTTATTTTGGTCATTAAACCAATTAGACAGACAGAATTTTCTTTTGTCACTGTAAGATATAGAAAATGTCACCCACAGTGTCTACATGCCCATATAGTGCTGAGATGTGGTTTAATTTGAAGTGAGATTTAGAGACTAAAAGGAACATTTCTGTAGTTTGAAAATACTGTTATCAATAATCATTTGGAATAACAAACATAATTCAACAAACAACAGCCGTAAGTAACATATGTGAGTGTGTGTGTTGTTGATTCACAGCGAAAGGATCCTGGGTTTGAACCTCTGTATTACCAGCTGGGGTCTATCTGTGTTGAGTTTGAATGTTCCACCCACAGTTTTATGAAGTTTTTTTGTGGGTTGTTCTGGATTCCTACAAAATATGTAAAGCTGTGACTGTACACTGCTCCTAAATACAGTTAGCAAAGGTCAAAACCCCATTTGTGCAATTTGGCCAACTACACTGGATAGAAAAAATTATTTTCACAGGAAGTTAATTTCCTCATTTAGTTTTTGTATCGAACATTGGGTACTATCCCTAACAAACAACTCAACTGGTAATCTAAATGCATCTGATAAATTTCCCCAAGCGGGGTAATAAAGTATAGCCTAAGTTAACATACTTACATATATTGGTAACATAACATCAAGAAAAAAGGTGCCAGTTTTGATGTAGAAAGTATCACATACTTTTAGTATAAAAACCTCAGAGGAAATGATGAAGAATAATATTTCATTTCTATGTCATCATAGGCATGGATTAAAAATAAATATATAATAAATTTCATTGTAAGACATATTGGTCGTATGGGACCATAATGCGTTGCAAAATAGCTAAAATATTTCCCTGTGACGAAATGACCTACAATGTGCTTGGCGCAGCCTTTGGGTTTCACTTTATTGAAACGCGTTTTCTTATTCTCGCACTTCAGGTAAGGCCACCGTACTGCGTCGTGTATGACGTCACGAGCAAAAACAAGGACCACAAGCGATTGTTGCACAGCTAGCTAGCTCGGTTAAATGATAAGTACCACATGAATTTGCTTTGCTTAGCAGTCCTTACTTGTGGAGACCACACACCCACGCTGAAATAGATCGACGCGTTAGGTTCGACTAGTTGTGTACGACTTGTTGACGGTTTGATGCCGTTAACGGTAGATCGCATACGAATTCTACCGTTAAGCTCAAGCTAAGTAGTTACATTATATGGCTGGCTGACAGTTGGAGTTTACATGAAGGTAATTCATGTCAGTAAACATAAGGCGAGGTTCCATTAGGTCAACGTTTATAATTTTATGAATATCTGTTTCTTGCTCATTACATGAAATACCCACAACAACAACATGTATACTCTGATAGAGACTGCTCTGCAATAATGGCGTACAACCTAAACAACATGTGGTAGAATTTCCCAAGAAGAAAACTTTCTCTCTCTCTCTTTTATTGTCGTACTCAAACACGCGGAATTCCGTTGTGTAACAGTCATCAGACACGGGACACTTGCAGAGTCTGTCATGTCGGACCTGGATACTCTCATAGTCACCTTTCAGACCCAGCTCTCGGATGTGATGGAGACTGTGGTAAAGACAGCCATGTATGAGGTTACCAGGCTGGTGGAGGACGGCTTCTTGGAGGAGGTGAAGCGCAGGAGCCAGGAGGCGGAGTCTCTGAGGATGCAGCTGCTGTGGGCTGAAAAGAAATTAAGTGACCAAGGGGGGAAAGACGGAGGGAAGACTGGAAGGTGTGTTGACTGTACTAAGAAGGATGTGGACGACGCTGCCGAAGAAAGGTCTAAAGACCAGCACAACAGTAAGAACAAACACACACCAGATGAGTGTTGAAATAGCTCAGAGGATGTCTTATCTTATTACAGTACAGTGTTTTTTTTTTTTTATAGATGTGTTGAGGAGCTGTGGTGTGAAGAAAGAGAGCAGTCCTGTTGGAAGATGGACAAGAAGCCCCAGACAAGAAGTCTTATCAGAGTTACCACAGGAGGCAGACGATTCTACAGCCACCCACAGCCCTGAGAGGGAATCACAGGTGGGTCACATCATGTGACTATGTTAGAACAGGTGTATGAATGAATGCTTTCACATATTCAAGAATGTGATGCCATATTAAAAGATGCAAGATTACTTTTGTAGTAAAGGACATTGATGGTATCAGCTGTGAAAACTAATTGGACTGAAACTACTATATATCCTCAGTATTCTATGATATGCTCCATGCCCTGTTCAGGCCACAGAAGAAGAGGATGCGATGGAGGAGAAGGATGAGGTTAATAGGCTGCCTTGTTCATCCTCGCATTTGGGAGAGTGGAGCATTACTCTTGATGGTGAGTGTTGTGAAGCATGTATATATGTCTGTGTGTGTGTGTGTGTGTTTGTGTGTGTACTGAGTGGGACTTTTTACAGTATCCGTCTCTGTGCTCTAGTTTCTTGTTAGTTATCAGCCAACATAAATACACAGATCAGTGTTGTTCATTATGAATCGTTTAAACATTAATTGACGATATCAGTTAAAACTATCAGTTAAACAGTTAAAATATCCTGGTACATCAGAACTGTGGGGGTTAACAGACTGTGCCCCAGACTACCCTCACTGCTTGTCGACATGTTGCTATTTTTCAATAAAAAGCGGTAGACAAGCTGTCCGCTATGCTGAGGACTGAGATAGGTGTAGACCTGTTCATTTTATTTTGAGGTTTGAAAAATGCAACTGCAAGTTTCCATTTTATTAACCTGTTGGCTGTCTCTGATCATTTATCAGCTGAGAGTGGAGGAGGAGGAGGTTTTCGTTACAGTTCTCCTGGCACTTGAGGATTCAATGTGTGTTGTCGTTCTGTTAATCTGTGTATACATTAGAATGTTTGGGTACTATTTGCTATTTATTTTAATAAGTTATTTAATATTTTCCTACAAGGGAGAGGCTATTATGCTGGTTATACACAGAGTGCTCAGCGCCAGAGGATAAAATACGTGTTTTCATTTTTATTATTCTCTTTGTTCATTAGAAAGTCTGGTTGCTATTTGTTATTGAAACATTTACGTGGGTTAAATATTCTTCGTGTAGGCCTCTTGGTCAATTCTGCTTTACTGTGTTCACAGCAGCGCTGCCGGTGTGGTGATTTTAATGGGTTACAGACACTTTCTATTCTAAATTGTACATTTTAATCTTGTCATTTAATGGTCTGTCAACTGTTGGTCAGAAAAAGAAAATTCAAAATGAGCATCTCTAACACATATATGACATACAGTATCTGCAGTGAGCCAATGTCAGCTGAGAAATTGGCCAGGCCAAGTGGCCGGTCTAGCTCTATTACACATAGATTGTGCACATGGAGAATGTATCTTCCAGCGCTATATATTGAACAAAGTTTGAATATAGAAAAATCAATTGATATGTTGGAGGTGGGTTAGTAGTGTATTGGACCTCCATTGAATGTCAGTTTCTTACGATAGTGGCTACTTACCTGCAGTTTATCTATTTAGCTGTATATCTGTCTCTGCATCTGTGGTGAAGGGACATGAAGCATAATAAGTTCCACTTTTGATACAACTACTACCACTAATAATAATTATATTGGGACCTAGAAAAAGTGTAAAGGAAACTGTACTATATACCAATTTCATAAATATATCAGAACAAAAACATTAAAAGAAAACAAAAGAAAAAAAACAACAAGCAAAAATCCAATTCAAACCAAGATTAATGAGATTTAATTAGCTTTGAATTTAAAACGTCCTTCAGTTAGCCCTTCATTTTGCCTTAAGGTAACATAGAATTAATATACAATAATGAAAAGCACATTTTTTCACTTTGTATCTATTTACTACATAATATTTTCACTTTTCTCCCTGTAGCCAGTAAACCTTAGAATGCATTTGCCTCTGTGGCTTGTCGGTGGAAAGGTTAATATCTTCTCATGCAGTTAGTTTCTCAAATTTATGTATGTGTATTTACACCAATACACTAACACGTAGTTGTAATATACACAGTTAGCTCATCAATCCTCTTGCACAGGAAGCCTTATTTAGTTCAAAAACTACTTCAGTGCATGTTCAGATGTTTATTGGGCTGACCTTGACAGCAACCAACTTTCTTTTTTGGTAACAGTCTACCTTTTGAAAAAGGCTGTTGAAATCATCAGTATAACCCCCGTTTCCACTCATTCTCTAGGTGAAGCAGGTCGTGAATCACACAGCGCTGCTGAGTTGACGGAGACACAACCAAAACAGACTCACGAAAACGGTGAGGAATTACTGAGGAATATCATCAAGCAAGGCCCACTGATGTCTGCTGCATATGCCCTTCCCGAAGAACAGGAAGAAACACACATGTGTATAGATCCATGTCATGTCTCATCTTTGGAAATTGACACTGGTTGGGCTGGACTTTTGCAGAATCACAGACTTGGGACTGTGAAGGATCACGATCCGGCCAAAACTAGAGGTTCTCTTAAGTGTACAGAACATGAGCTGTCCGACTCTGTCGCAGCGGATGTTCACACTCAGGGCAGAGATCAGATTTCAACCTCAGGATCCCCTAAGACGAGACTGCAAAACAGCGAGGCGTTGGGTGTGACAATAAAGCAGGAGGTTATTGTTGATTCTGATGGGTGTGAGGAAATTGAGCATATGGAAAAGAAAGAAATGACAAAGTCTGGGATGACATCTTTCTCATGCTCAGTAAAACAGCACAGGCTGAGTTCAGAAGCACGCAAACAGAACCACATTTCCCATAAAGCCACAGTGCAGGAGATTATGAAGCTGCATTCCAAAGTGGGTACAGGTCTCAGATTGCAAGCCGCTATACAGCACCTCCATAGACCGATGAAAAAAAACCCTCACGCCCTCTCGAACAGCACCACAGCAGCACTGTCTATAGCTCATACTCAGGTTGTGAATTTAAATCCCCTCAGCAGAATTCCCTCCACATCCAAAGCCGCTCCACCTCCTCCGCTCTCAGTACAGCGAGTTCACCTGGGTGACAAACAAGCTGCAGCACTTAACCGAACTGGTGCCCCGTGGGTCAGCATCAGATCCCAACATCAGTCTGCAAACTCCCATCATGCCAACCCCGTTCCCCATTCCGACTCTCACGCTGGCCCCAGGCACCTCCTGCGTTGTGGCCAGTGCGGGAAGTGCTTTCCCCACCCCAGCAACCTGAAGGCTCACCTGCAGACTCACACAGGTGAGCGGCCTTTCTGCTGCTCCCTCTGTGGTCGCAGCTTCACTAAACTGAGCAACCTCAAAGCCCACCGCCGGGTCCACACCGGAGAGAGACCGTATTGCTGCTTGGCTTGTGGCAAACGCTTCACCCAGAAATGTAACCTGAAACGTCACCAGAGGATCCATCTGGACGTATGATGATGGACAGCCGGTGACAAAAAAGACACATTTGGTCTATTTATTTCTTTTAGATTAAGATACTACAGTGTTTGTTTTTGCAACGCCATACAAACGCTGTAATGCATTGCAAAAATGCTTCGTGTGTACTCGTCTCTTGAAGTGATTGTCCCACGTTCTTCTGTGCATTCCAGAAAGGTTCATCTAGTAACTTCTGAAGATGTTTTAATGTTATTAAAGGACAACAGGCATTGTGTTGTGAAATGTATCATGCGCAAAAAGATAGGTCAATTGTCCATTGGTCAATAAAATACTATTTATTCTGTGAACACTAATATTCTTTCATTTTATCAGTTACGTCATGCCTGTGAGCACAAAAGCACTTACTAATCATGCATCAAGCCCTGTGTTTTGGACGTATGTGAAAAAAATTAAAGAAGCTATTAAATAGATTCAGCATCATGAACGAAACTTCTCTTAAGTTGGTTAAGAATTGATCGCACATGTCTAAAATGCAGGCCAGAGGTGAGCACACACCGTCTGAGAGATATTCATTATTGGTCATGATGAATAATGGAAACATTATAATTCAGATTTAGTTTTAGTTTTTCTGTTTGTATGTGTTTATAACTTTTTGTTCTCTTTTGGTTGTCTTTTTGTTGTATAACTGACAATTTTTATATTATTTTATTCCTATTTATGTATTTATAAATATATGAGATTGTTTTTAATTACACATGATAATAGCTGTTGGAGGCACAGAGGATTAAAAAAACACCTGAAATAAACTTTAAAATGCTGTTTTATTCCTTTTTTTTTCAAATAGATTTTGTAATATAGGCAAATTATTCAATAAGCAAATCACATGAAAAGAAACGATTGTTGATTCCTGCCCTTAGCATTCATATGATTATTCTTGTGAACTCTTACACTTCACTGCAAGTAGGAGTCCATAGCTTGATCACTGTCTCTTGTTCTTCACACTCAGCAAGGAGCTGTTTTACTCTTAAACTGGCTCTTTGGAGTTCTCTTTATTATAATTCTCAAAAGTTACGGGTCATATGTCTAGCAATTTAGCAAAGGTTAGAAAACATAATTGTGATTTCAGTTTTTTTTTTTTTTTTTCATGTTTTTGCACAATTAATGGTCTTGTTATAACTTGAGCATGATTTGTTTCTTCAAAGACTATAAGATCCTGAAAATGTTGCCAATCACTTTGAACAATTGAAAGTACTTAGATTATGTATCATCAGTGAAGACTTAATTTGTCCTTTGATTAAAATAATATTAAAATACAGCTATTAAGAAAAAAAAAAAAAACCCTTTATCAAATTTTACAACAATATTGTAGTATCTTAACTGAGCAGTTGGTGTCAGCCTTCCACCTAACTTTGTGCAAAGATCCGGACCTCAGCAGAGATTTAAAGATGATTTGTCTTCTCGCCAGGCTGCTAATGTATTAATGGAATAGAGGAGTACTTGTAAAGACAACCACTCCATTAGAGTAACAGTTCCAATTTTACAGTGTCTGTAGACACTGTTTTAGTCGATCTGTGTGCCTGAACCTGTGTGTGTTACATAACTCACCTCCGGGATTAAGCCTGATGTGTTGTAGTTATAGTTAGAGTCAGAGCTCTTATTCTCAAGGTATTAAAGAAAAAGCTATCTCTTGCTCTCTCTCTCTCTCTGAATCTGAAGATGTTTAATTACTTAAAAAACTACCCACAAAGCACTTTTATTTCCCATTCCCTCTCTCTTTAGCCTTCTCATTTGGCCGCATTTTCTGTCCTACGTACAGACACTCTGTTGCCCTCCAGAGAACAGTAAATCACCCGGAGATGGCAATATTGTGTTGAACAAGACTGTGTTTCTGTGAGAAGGGTAGGTGTGCTTGGCTTTTCTTTTGGGCATATCTAAAAGCTGCTTCGCATTGAGCTGCAGTTAAATTGGATATGTTAAGAAAAAAAAAAAAAGACTACATACTGGAAAATGTTACACACAGAAACAGAGTTAATGGGTCTGGTCAGGGAACACAGATATTGTTACAGGCTCATAGAAATTGGCAACTCTTATTAAACTATCCCTAAGCAAGATACTGAACCTCTGCCTCCTTCCTTAGTGTCGTGCTGCACATTACATCAACTACGAGGCTGTAAGAAAATGACTGGGATGGGGAGGAGTGCAGAATGTAATATGTTGTTTTATAACAAAACAAGAGCTTATATGAATTTACAGTGTATATGGCAAACATGACAAAATGGCAAGAAGAAGAAGATGTTGAAGTGACAAAAAGGAAGTCAGGTGACCAGAATAGGTTGAGGTGGATGGATGGGTCTGTTTGTTTCCCAACTATGAGTCAAATATATATATATATATATATATATATACATATATATATATATATTAAATGACACAATATATATATATATATATATATATATATATATATATATATATATATTTATTTGTGATTTGTAAAGGTTTTGAAAGGCACTGACATCATTCTGCTGATAGGGGCATCAGATGAGAAAATGCTTCTGTCTGACATTCTGGAGGGCATCTTCAAACAGAGTATTTTGTCATTTAATTGGGAAGACTTATGGGAGATTCCACTCACTCTTTCTTTCAGCTGCTAAATAAACAGTCGTGACAGCCATCGAATGAGTGAGCCAGGGACAGGCAACAGCTCCGGGTTGAAGGCCTCGTGTGCTGCAGTATTTTTATCCCAGCCTGTATCCTCTGCATGTGGCAAAAACGCAGCCCCATGATGCACCTGAAAAAAAAACATCCCTCTGATATAACTATGCAATCTCATTGTGCTACATAAAAATCTCACAGATATAAGTTATGTAATAACCAAAAAAGTAAACGATTTTCTTGTGTTCTGTTCTCAAAAAAAGTACTACAATCTTTCCTTTACCATCCACTTTTCTTCCAACCCCTCCTCCCCAAATCATTTTTGTATAGTCCTTAATTTGTCCCCCCTCACAAAAAAACAACAAAACTCATATTCAATCAAAACCAACTCTTGTTCTGTTTTTGCTGTCAGATCTCTCACTGTATTTTATTCTATGTTCAAAATGGCAACGTGTGCAGCTCAGGATTGTTTCTTGTTTTTAGCCACTGCTGCCTTTCATAACAGAGACTGTTCACCTCTCCCCTGTGTTGGGAGAGACAAAGGAAAATGAGAAAACAAGAAGACAAGAAACAAAGCAGACAAACGGGTATCAAAGGATAATGCCGCTTTGAAAAGGAAGACAAAGAATTACAGTTTCTTCTCAGGTTTTTATCACAAATTCCTCATATGACATGGAATTGTCATTCTCTTTACCTCCTGTTCTTTTAAATTTCTGGGCAATCAGTGGCATTAGCACTGCCTGACTGGACTTGGAAAATAACGTCTCCTCCTTCTTGAATTGATTCTTTGAAAGAAACTTCTTCTTTTCTCTTCTGTGTCAAATCATTCCAATTTTACATTCAGTGCTTAACAGGCTACGGAGCGCACCGTGGAAGATTTATGCCAAGTGTTGCCAGGGTAGTCTGCCTTATTCATAACACCTTCATATTTCATAAATGCAGCTCAGGCAGAAGATTGAACTTTGATGTGTTCTTCACTCTAACTTTACTCCCATTTGTTGTATGTCCACTAAATCCATTAAGAGGGAGGGAGGGGGTTTAAGTCCTTGAGCTTAACTTTCTTTTTATTGTGTATGAGGGGATAAGTGTGGCTATGAAGGCCACACTACTTGTGTGCTTGTATTCAATAACATTTAGAGCGCAGTCTCAGAGAGCTCCTCACTCAGGCTTTCCGCTTTATGAAACTCTTCACAGGGACTCGAGTCTTAGAGGTGAAGCTGATGCTGCTGCTAGGTATGATGCTGTCTTTTAGATCGTAGATCGTTTGGTTGAAAAAAAACTCAGCACCCGTTTTTTTTTTTGTCTTTCAGAGCGCACACTTAAAGTGATGTCGACAATTTTCGGTTTGATGTTAAAATGGATTGAGATGTTGGCCAGTTGGTTTGACCGCAGTCTACTTTTGTGGAAAGTCTTACATGAATAGGATTACATTCACTTTGGCCTGCAAGTTGCGGATAAAGTTGAATTATTATATCGTAATATGTCAGTGCTGAAGAGCCCAAATTTGAATATATGGTGACTTTGGGCTTCTTGATGTTTTATTTTATTTAAAAACACTGTCTAGATCATTATATAACAATAATAAAATGATTATTATATTCCATATTATATAAGGTCTTATAAAATATAGCCTTATAGAGCCTATAGCCTATATGTGTGTGTATATATATATATATATATATATATATATATATATGTATATGTAGAGAGAGAGAGAGAGAGAGAGAGAGAGAGAGAGAGAGAGAGAGAGAGAGAGAGAGATGACCTTGTTTGCAAGGTGTCTTGACCAAGGAGCAAAAAAGGTCAGCTGCATGATTTTTAGCCTTATAGTTGCTCTCTGGGAACTCCTGTTGGTGAGGACTTGGTGTGCTGGACACAAATAAGCAGTATATATACTCTATACTCACAGAACAGGACTGACACCACCCACTTGACAGTGCGACTTATTTATGAAAAAAAACAAAAACAAATTTGTACCTCTCTTTGCACAAAGGTGTGTGTAGTGAGAAAAAAGAGTAAAAGAGAATCAAGCATACCAGTGGGGTTCTCACTGTCATTGTCAATGGACAGCCATGCACATCTTTCATCACGGTGTGTGTGTGTAATAATAGCTGTGCTGGACTCTTTCCCCTGCCAGTCTCACAGTTTGATGCTTGTTTGTCCTTCAAGTCTGGCAGAAGCTTCTGAAAACACATAACCTGTCTTGCTGTGTGTGTAAGTGCACCTACAGTGGACGGACAAAGTAACAGAAAAATCTACTTTTCACATGAGAAGAAAGCTTCAACCCTAAATATTCTTACTCTGCTCACACACTGACAATTGTTCCAGTAATTTTAAGAGCCTCAAATGTCTGATTTATAATACACTTCTCCAGCAAGAACCTTTTGGCATGGACCAGAGCAGCAAAGGTCAGGCTAGATCCTTGTTAACAAGGCCTTTGAAATGAATGAGAACGAATGAACGAGAGTCTGCAGTGTTTTCCTTAAGTAATAATGTAATTTCATTTTGTCCTTGAATATGTTATGAAATATTAAGTCAAAATTTCTATTTAAACAATTGTATCAATGTTAAGATATTATTGGGTACATGGCCAGTTTGTGTTATCGGGGCCCTGGGGCAAAAAATTTCACTGTCCAATCACCTCTCTGCATTATGTATATACCCTGTTTTCCTCACACTGCGGCTCATACATGGCAGCTGAAATAATTTGCCTAGACACACAGAAACAGCCAGAAACTAACCAGCACTCTGCTGGAATACTAACTTGCTCCATGTTTTCTTCTGTGAATTAGTTTGAGGCATCTTGATTAAGTGTAACTTTATTTTGAAATGTAGAAAGCAGAGTACAGTGCCCTACAGTTTTATCATCTTTCATCTCATTGTTTTAGCTCTCTGTCCCACAGATTAATTAATTTCTAAAATTTTAATTAATAAATTAAGATCAGTCTCACTACTCTTATCAATATAAACCTAGTTTCCAGCCGTAGAGCTCTTACAGCTCTGATGATCCCACAACCTGCCCAGCACCAAACAGCCCACAACTTAGCAACTAGCTGGTGACCATAGTGGCTTATATTTGTCAGGTGACCAGAGACATGACTTCAAATGAATCCATGTCTGTTGGATGTGCACATTTTATAAACAACTGTTTCCTAACACACCCACCCTCTTTATAAGTTGATAACAAAGTAATGAAAAGAGGCAACTGTTGCAGTTTTAAGTTCTTAAAACTAGAGTTTGACATTGAGAAAGACAGGGCCAGAAGATTTGCTAATAAATAATGAAAGATCCATTTTAGTTGATGTTGATATGATCAATTAAACAATGTTAGTACTTGGTTCTATTCTTACTTCAAATCTATGCATCTTTGTGCATTGGGCTTGGATACAAGTACTGTACAGTTTGACACCGCAAGAGAGGTTGTGGAACAATTCTGCCATATGAGGCTGTAATCTTCTGCTGACCATTGTTCCACCTTATTGATTGTTTTTCTCTATTTGCCTCCATTTGTCCAGCCACCCCACTTCCCTTGTTTCATATGTTTTCTCACTTTGACCCTCCCTCTCCCCTCTCATCTGCCCTTCCACATGTTTTTCCTGCACCCTCATCACACCATTGCTCTGGAAATCCCTAGTGTGAACAATCAGGGGTGTGGTGTTGATCAATGTGTTTATATTCACTGAGCTGCAACACACCAGCGCACCCTTTTCCTGTGGCGCAAGATTTTCACCATAGCATAGGATTACTCATGTTGAGTTGGTAGCAGCAGCACTACAAGGATCAAGAACACTGAAAAGTGCAATTTTAACTTGTTATTTCCCCTTGTTAGCTGTAGGCACATACCAACCCACACTCCCAAAACACAGTGGCTCCTGTCACCACTGTCATCAGGCAGCAGTTTTATTATTCTGTTTAACTACTTTATCTGTCGTCTTGTCAAGAAGCTGAGATGCCACTTCTGGGTCTGCATTTTACAGAACACTTAGTGATTTTTAAATATATTTACACTTATACAGTTGATTTATGACCTTTCCTTTCTCTCCTTTGCTTGTGGACTAATGTGTGTGTGTGTGTGTGTGTGTGTGTGTGTGTGTGTGTGTGTTCAGCACTGGCAACAATCTTTTTTTTTTTTCTTTACAGACCATTAATACAAGCCTCAAAACAGGTGAGATGTCAACCTATGATAAAGGTAGCCTACACTAAAGATTGCTATGTGTTATGTTATGTCTTTTTTGATTATAAAGCAGGTCTAGGAGTTTCAGCAGCAGGAAGGAGACTGGTCAGAACTGAGGGAAGGATGAATGCAGCCAAACACAGAGAGGTATTTGAAGAAAACCTGCTCCAGAGTGCATATGACCTGAGACTGCAGCAATTGTTCACATTTCAGCATGACAGTGACCTGAAGCGAAAAGCCAGGACGACGCTGGAGTGGCTTCGGGACAAGTCTCTGACTGTCCTTGAGTGGCCCAGCCGAAGTCCAGACTTAAACCTGGTAGAACATCTGTGGAGAGACCTGAAGATGACAGCTGACAGACGCTTCCCATTCAGTCTAACGGAGCTCGTGAGGATCTGCCAGGATGAATGGGATAAACAGGTTTGCAAAGCTTGTAGAGACTTACCCAAGAAGATGCTTCTACAAGGTGGAACACAGAGTTGTGAGTCTGAATACTTTTGTAAATGAGAGATTTTGGTTTTTGATTTTTGGTAAATTTGCAAAAATTTCTAAAAACATTGTTATATGTTACAGATTGTTGATTGATGGGCCAAAATTGAATTTTTACCCATTTAAAATGAAATCTACAACACCATAAAGTAGGTAAAAACTGAAGGGGTCTGAATACTTTCTGAAGCATCTGTTTTCACAGAATAAGTGAAAACTCAAATTTACGATTATAGAATGACAAATTATCAACAAGATGTCAGTGCTCAAACTGTGCTGTGCACAGGTGTTACCCTCACTTTTGAAAATCCTATTTTTGTACCTTTCATTTTTACTGTTTCTGGTTGTTAACTAAACTCTCTCTCTAAACATTGTGTTCTTACTTCCCAGTTGCCAAAATCCAGATGAGACAGGAGGGGAGTTAAGTAAAAAATAAATACAATTTATTTTTGTAATAAAATAAAAAATATTGATACATTCATCCTAGATGCCTTCATTTATTATTTTGTACTCAATATAATAAAGTATAATATAATAAAGTAACAGAGCAATAAGTAAATAAAGCAGTAAAGTAGCTGAGTCATTTTCAGACCTTTCACCCTGGGTTTGACTCTCAGGCTACGCACAGTCTGCCCCTTTATCTTACTGGCTCATACAGCCAGAGAGGAGGACTGAAGCCACTACTCAGGGACAAATAGTCATCTGATTCTCAGCATTTGTTTAGGATGATAAAATAATTTAGTCAGATATTTATTTACAATTAATATTCTCCTAAAACACTCAATAAGTCAGGATCAATGAAATCAGGAAAGCACAGTGGTCTCTGTGGTAAAGATGAAAACATTTTCAGGTCTCTAATAATAAACTGAAAGATTTTAAACAGACATGGCCCCCATCCACTGTTCATTTTTATTGGTATTTTAGCAAACCTGTCTTCCTGTCCGACTCGGGCTCATGCACACGTGGCGCCACAAATCAAAAACAGACTGGCATTAGAGGTTCAATCAGCCGAGAGATTGCTGCTGAATCCTCAAACTGCCATTTGTAAATGTCTTCAGTGCTCCTCGAGCGGCGCGCGAGAAATACACCCCGGCTCACGCTCCTGAACAATCATTGCTTTTGAAGAGAGTGGGGACGGAGGTCATTAAAAGTTTATACCACTGAAGCCAAACATGATAAGCGTGGCCTTTAACAGTTTTGGTGAGAGAAAGGCGAGGAGAACAAAGGAGGAAAGACAGGAGCGATCTTCAAAGACAGTCATTCCCGATCCCTGTAGTCGTTCATTAAAACCCACTCTAATTGTTATTGTGGAGTCACACTGATGCATTTGTGAGAGTATAGCATCAACTGTCAATGTGATTATGTTGGATTGTTTGGTGAGAAACTGAGGATTTTTGTCCATGAAAATACTGTCCATCACACCCCTGCTTCTCACAACCAAACCCGTCTGTTCCATTGGTCTCTATTTCTAGCAGCACTCAGTGCTTTGTTCTTCAAAAACCTATTATTCCTTGAGTCTCGGCTTTCACACGCTTGCTATGAAATGCTGTGATTAGGAGCATCACACTGGTACTGATACAGTGCATTTGGAAAATGGCTTCGTTCAGTAGGGGTCAGTATTGCTCCGTAGAAATGCTGGAGACCACCTGCTTTCTCTACTGTGTGTTGATTGAGCTGTGCGTGTGTGTGTGTGTGTGCGATCATCATTCGGAGCGCACCTTGTCAACATAAATTGACACCACACACACACACACAAAAAAAAAATAAAACGCACTCATTATCTCGATTTCAACAAATATCAAGCAGGCGACATATTTTTCTTTACTGTGACTGCTTCCTTTTGCTTTCCTCTTTTCCACCTTATTGGTCTTTTTCTGCTTTGTGAAGTGTTCTACCCTCTGGCTGCACGCACACACACACACACACACACACACACACACACACACACACACACACACACGGGATAGCAAAGCAAAGCGGGGGAGAAGAGGCAGAAGGAGTGGAGAAGGATGATAGCTATGGTTTGTGTTTTCCCCCTTTTTTCTCTTGGAAAAGTGAGCCACCCAGAGCAAAAGGACACACACACACACACACACACACAACACACACACACACACACACACACAGACACACATGTAGACACCTACACAAACTCTTGCTCGTGAGGGAATAGAGCAGATGGAGGGACAACAAGCAGCAAGAGTGGCTGAAGAAATGTCAAACACACACTTCCATGTGAGCTTTTGTCTATGTGAACTGAAAGTGGAGTCATTTTGATATGAATTTTTCACTCTCTCTGTGTGCATGCGTGTGTGTGTGTGTGTGTACAAGTGGCAATTTGTGAGACACAAGTACACTGAACTGTGTGTTATCAGTGTCAGCCAGGATGATTTAGACTGCTTTAGCTGTGTAATGTTCATCAGGTGAAAGTTTCTCTCTCTCTCTTTCCCTCTCACCAAAACCTATTAGATGGCTTGTTGTGGAAGCCAAGACAGAAAAAAATCCAAGGCTACATTTCCTCTCCCTGGCTAAGCCTGCTGCCACTGTCTGGACAAACTATTGACGGTCCCGAGCCAGCAGACAGAGGTCTGTCTCTCCATGTACTGAGAGAGTGCGATAGAGAGAGCAAGACAGGGGCTGGAGATGGAGAAAGAGAGACAGATTGGATTAGCCGCAGTTGAGTCACAGTTCTCAGCCATACATAGACGAGTGTCTGTGTACACGCACGCACATGCACACGCACACACGTACACATACACACACACACACACACACACACACACACACACACACACACACACACACACACACACACACACACACACACACACACACACACACACACACACACACTGGCCGGAGACAATTTTTCCTTGCTGAACACAAATGAAAAAGAGAAGAAGAGGACAAAAGTGAAATGGTGAGAAAACTGATTGAGCAGCCGTTGCTTTAATTGCATTCAGAACGCTTTTTCTGGAAGCTCTGTGAGTTCTGTGAGCGCTGGAATTAAAAGTATCTTGGGATGTCCTCTGACGATTCTGTCTTTTGAGTAGCTTAGCAGCATAATATTTAATAACCCCTGAGTAAACACTGGGAGGAATTGCTCAATAAATAATTGAAGGGGAATTTATAAATAATTTTCCCTCTTAATCTACTCCAGTGCACTGCCGCCAGGTCCCCGAAGTGATGCTCATCCCTCTGGACAGTCGGCGGTTCTTGTTTCCCGCCTCATGGGGGCGCTCTTGTCATATCAGAGAAACCTTCACCTCAGCACTAACAAATGGCAAAAGAAATATATAAATAAATAAATAGGTTATTCAGAAAAAAATAGTACATGTTTCTAAGAAACAGGCCCTAACCCTCTATTAAAATCCTGTTTTTGAGAAGACTACTTTTGTTACCGGTGCTGTCTCAGATTTCTGGGCGTTTTCAGGAAATGAGAGAGGTTTTGTGCTCCCCGAGCTCTGCAACCTGCTCCTGGGTCTATACAAAATGTCAGGAAGTATATTGAGGCAGGCCTGTTTCACTTTGGATTTAGGATTGAGGTGTCTATCATGTGTTCTAATCCAAAAATCACAATTAAGTAGCACTGCAGCCATTGTGCTATTCCTTCCTCCAGTCCCTCACTTCTCTTCTCACTTGATCTCTCTTTCCTTTTTTCCAATTTTCCTTCCTCCCTTCTTTCCCTCATTCCCTCCCTGCTTCAGCTGGTAGTAGCCTCCTATACAATTAACAACTGTTTGCTAATGAGAAGTGGGGGCTCATTATTCATTATATCATTAACATTTAATTGCTCTGTGCTAATCCTAATAACCATCTCACACAGTTTAATTGGCTGTCACTTTCTGATGCGACTACAACGTCAGTGTTGTTTGACATCAAGTCTCCCATGTGGTCAGTGTTAGGTCTGTGCTGGTGATGAAAGTTTTAAGGTTGAAATTGAGGCTTTAGAGATCATTAACTTGGAGAACCCTGGGTGTTAGTCGTATGGACGTCACACGGCTGATCACTGATACAGACGAAGTGGAGATGTAGAGTGTCTCATCATTTCAGCTGTCTCTGGATTCAACTTCAGATAGAGTGTTTCATGCTTCTCTATCTGTCCCATCATCTCTCTCTCATTTTCCATCTCTTTCCCTCTTTATCCATCTCACCACACGTCTGTTTGTGTCACTGCCTTCCTCCTCCTCCTCCCTCACCCTCACCTGTCCCACAGCGGCTCTATAAATTGTACGGGGTCCAAACAGTGGAGGATGCGGGAGATGCTGACACCCTGAGTGGCAGGGAGGAAGAGCGGAGGCAGGACAGATCCTCCCTCCATCACTCATCAGCGGAGAAAAGGAGGGAGACTTGGATGTGTAGGAAGGAAGGGAAAGAGAGAGAGAGAGAGAGAGAGAGAGAGAGAGAGAGGGGAAGAGAGAGGAAGAGAGACAAAGAGAGAGAGACACTGCATAGGGAGGGGTGAGAGGGGAAAAGAAAGGGAGTGAGCAGCCACCCAACACAGTCATCAACTCCCTTCCATCCATCATCTGTCTCAGCCCAAAGGCTGCCACTGCTTCATCAGCATCACCTCCTTGCACATTACGTGCGTGTGTGTGTGCACGTGCACATACACAGGGAGGTTTAGGAATATTTATTTGTAAAAGTGTGCGCAAGATTGATTGTTTAGATGCCTGTTGTGTGTATGTGTGCTTGACTTTTTGTATATATACTGTAATTCAATTTCAGTTCAACACAAATTATATGAGTAGTGCAAGACTGCAGTCCATCAACCCGTATTCTTCTCAGCAGACTATAGTTTTGCTCTGCTTTTAAAACCTGTCATTATGCAAATATAAAAGACCATTAAATAGAATATACAGAAATTGTACACAGGTTCACAAACATCAAGGTCTTCTCTGGGTTCTGAATATGAACAGAATTAAAACTCTTTTCTTTTAGTGATTGATTTTGGAGCTTTGATTACCACCACAGACACACACACACACACGCACACGTGCACGTGCACACGCACACACACACACACACACACACACACACACACACACACACACACACACACACAACACACACACACACACACAAACACACACAGTCGGGTCTCCATGACTTCAGACTTACTTTAACCTTAACCATAAGTACCACTTGCCCAGCCCTGACCCTGACCTTAGTCTACACTCTAACCTTAGCACATGTCCTCACTTTCAAATTATGAGGACTCACTTTTTGTCCTCACAAGGAAGACAGGTCCCCATAATGTGACAGTGTAAATAGATTTAGGTCCCCACAACATGAGTAAAGTCTGTACCACACACACTATGCATAGTGTATAGATAAGGGTTGAATCACCTCACAACTAACCAACCAACTTTCAACAAGTAGCCAACACCTCTGAGAGATCTACCCCTAAAATACCCATAATGCATGATTGTATTGTCTCACCCTAGTCCTGCTCCCTTTAATAAATGCACTGTTTGGAAGACATGAGATTTGACAGTCTCATAGTTTTAGCCGCACACTTCCACACTTGCATTGTGAGGTTTATTTTAATTAAAAGTGTGCTGTAATTAAGGTTAAGTATTTTTTTTCTCAACCATCATCACCATAATTAGGCTTTTCTAAACAACTAATTTTAAAGGTAGAATGACATTAGAATAAAGCTCTTGCAGTTTGGAAAGCAACACCTACCCAGGCACAATAAATGTTTTAAAAACAGCCTGACATTTTGTGCTCCACTCAACTTAACCTTTCTGTTTCTTTTTTATTGCATCCCCCCAGCTCTGCCACCTCTCTCCTTCCTCTCTCCCATTGCCTTTGGCACCGTATTGCTAATTGTGCTTTAAGAGCAAAATCTAATTGTGCAGAAAGAAATCTGTGCAGAAAGAATTATCCCATGCTTTTAGTACTTGTTTATTATTCAACCAAATGCCAAAACCGGTGGCTAATGCTTTCATTCACACCCTGACGTAGGTGGCAGTCATTTTAATAGTTGATAAATATGAGACTGCGCATGTTGGCTAGATGTGACCTCTGATCATTTTCAGTTGGCTTAATAAAGCCTCTCAGTTTTAACAGCGAGGAATCTTTATTTTCTCCCCAAGCATCATGGTTGATGTTTATTGCGAATGTCCTTTTGCAAGTCTTCTCTCTACTTCATTATTCGTCGTGCGCTCCAACCTCTCCTCCACCCTCCTCAGACTGCCAAACTACCCATAACACTCTCCCTGCTCCATCTTATCCGTCCTCCCTCCTCCTCTTCTGAAGAAAGGGCAAATGAATGATGCTCACTGTATCGACACAAAACTTTTGCCTCAGTCTCCTCCCCCCTTCCTCCCCCTTTGCTAATGAGCAATGCTAGCTCTATTGACCTACTTGTGGACTTAAAGGAAATCCAATCACAAATGCCTCAGGTCGCTTTCTTCCCACTTTGGGAGATTAAAAGATTCAATTCTCCCTGCCTATCCACACTCATCATCATCATTTCTCCTTCCTCTCCTTTCGTCTGTCTGCTCCGCCGTCTGCCCCTCCCCTGAACCCCCCCACCCGACTGCCGCTCTCTCTTTTCCCCCTCCTTACTCCCTAACTAAGTTTTTCAGGCTCTTTTACAAACTTGCTCTTTGTCTCTCCGATTCAGATGCAGAGTAAGAGCAGAGACGGGGAGTGCAGCCGTGGAGATAATTATCAGTGGGAGACAAGGGTGTTATTGGGACACAATGGAGCTGGCGGACAGAGTCTGATCTAGTCAGCTGCGGAAGGACAATGAATCACTGACCGCGGCACATCTGCAATGTGTACAAATATGCACAGAAACACACACATATGCACATAACATCACAAACGCTCATAAAGTCCCGATTGTGGCGTACATTCATACACGACGTCACAAAACACACACATTTCTCAATTTCATCAAGTTGGAAAAATTGTCTGCTGACCTTGATTAGCCCACTCCCTCCATGCACACACACACGCACACACACACACACACACACACACACACACACACACACACACACACACACAGACAGAGCGCAGACCTCATACTGTGTCTTAAATGGCAGCAGGGTGCTGAGCTACTGTTTGCTTTGCCTATTGATATGGTGTTGATATGGTGTTTGTTTGGCTTCATGCATACTGTGCAGTAATAGAACACAGTGACCCAGGCACCAAAGGAGGTTGGCTAACAAACAGACTGCACTGTGAAAACACAGGCGCTCTGTGGGGTACATGTGAGTTTCAGATGATATACTGTACATGCAGCTTACATGCTCGTGTAAGTGTGGGGTGTGTGTGTGTGTGTGTGTGTGTGTGTGTGTGTGTGTGTGCGTGTGCTTGTGTGTGCAGCCAAGATGAAAGCATTCCTGATGTCATCAAGTTGCCCATTAGATATTTCGGCTTGTTGAGTTACTTTTGAAACCAGTGAGATACACCCGCAGTTTAACCACTGTTAGTGTACACAGTATATAAAACAAATGGTAACCATTAGCAATGACAAATCTGCTTAATGCGGCATTATCAGTTAACTCTTACTGGTAAAACTGAGCTAAGAAACTTTACAAATATGACAACAGTTGGAACTGCCTTTGGTAATTAGACATTATATATATATATATTATATATATATATATATATATATATATATTATATATATATATATATATAATTGTGATAATTGTGCACCTCGAGGTTATAACGTACACAATAACAGGGACAGCAGAATAAACATTCATCCACTGCTTTTAAATCATGAGACCACATTCGCTTTCTTGCAGGGGCCCTTGTGGCAGGCTATATCAATATCACATCTGTTCAATTGTGTAGAGCCAATAGTCAGTTAGCTTAGCACAGCAAGAAATACTGACAAACAGCTAGCTTATCTGTGAGCAAGGTTTAAGAAATCTGCCTGCCAGCACCTCTAAAGCACACAGATCTTATATCAGATTTTACAATACGACCAAAACTTGTCGTTATTACACTTTTTGCACAGATCAAACAAACTAAATATAACATGATGACTGATTTTTACCTTTGGCCAGAGCCAGGCTAGCTGTTTCCCTCTGCTTAGTGTATTTAACAGGCTTCCTGTTTGAGAAAGTGAATAATCCCCAAAATGTTGAACTTTTCTTTTTATAGAGAAATTCCGGTATTTCCCTTTAAATAAAGCATCTCTGATGAAATCTACAGATTTGAGAAAACAATGTCGGTCTAGACAAGGAGCACATGCCTCCTACATCTTTCCTTAAAACTTTAATCTAACAGAAAACATCTCAGACTACCAAAAGAAAACACAGAAAGTATAGTCCCATGAAGTTGTTCTAACTATTATAGCAAACTATATAATAAGATGGATCCACTTCTGCACAGTATGTACTTTGTTACTTCACAAACTTGCAGGCACAAACTATCTATTTATGTTTACTGCTATTTCTTCAGCATGCACACAAGCTAAATTGAGCCGCAATCGACATCCCTTTTTCCAGATTCTGCATTTCCCAAATCTCTACAGCAGAGGTAATGAGTAGAACATCATCATGGCCGATTGTCATTACCAACAAAAATATCAGAATAAGATCCAGATTGAAAAATACCTTAATTTTCTTCTAATGCCTGAGTTAAATGTCTAATGGTTTAGCAGTGCTGATTCATGATGGTTTGTTTTTATTTAATTAACATATATAACCATAAGAAATAAACAAAGGAGAGACAAATGTTGCAAATAAGCTCAATGAGATGTGGCATTTGTCTATTCAGTGACTATTCTATGTGTATGTTCTGTATCTGTCTCCACAAAAATAAGCAAATAACAATATAACTAACAATTTATTAAAGGCTTTTAAATTCATTATGTAAGAAAATGGGAAAAAAAAAATCCATAATATTCTTTTATTTTTTGACACAGGCACTTTGAAAAGCAGCCTCTAACTTCCAAGTTTTTGGTGAGTCAGAGTTGGATGTGAATGAAAGAGAGAGAGAGAGACAGACAGACACGAGAAATGAAAGAAGAAGGTCAAAGCTATTCTGACTCTTTTATTTGATGCTGCTGTTTTGTTTTTCTCCTCCACATTTGTCTCTCTTCTCATGCAAGACAGCTGCAATAGTGAATGAACTTTTAAACACGAGACAAATCAAACTAACCCTTTAGCAAGATGAGTAAGACAACAATAATGGGAGGGGGAGATGGATAAACATGAAGAAAACTGAGGGAATTTGAAATAAAAAAGCTTCTGCAGATGAATGTGCAACAAACACACTGCTGATTGTTCTGAATAATGGAGCAACTACAAGTGATCCGCATAAAAAAAATCAATCAAAACCTAGTCAACAGTTAAGAAACTCTGAAATGGCAGAGAAGACACAAACATAAAAAGTTATTTTCACCTCACCTAACCCATCTCAATTTGCTCAGACTTGCACTGGACCCACTTATTTTTATAGCTGGACTCAAAAAGTGAATAGCATCAATTGCCCGTGTCAGAGCGAGAGCCTCACGTATCACCCTTTTGACAAGAATCCTTCCCTCGGCAAATTAGTGGCAGGAGACAGCAAAATAAATTAAATTTATGTGGAACATCCCACCATGTGTTTGCTCTCTGCCCCGCTCTCTGAGTGAAAGAAAAAAAAAAAAGAAAAAAGAGAGACCTGCTAAGACACTCCTACCATGCGCTCTCTTTTTAATCATGTTCCCTTTTTTTTCCCCCATTGCTGGACTAAAAGATTGTACATCTTAAGTGCAATTGTGCTCCCCAATCGAACTGCCTGTTCTCAAATGCTGTGCCCTTTTTAGTTTTATTTAACTTCCCCTAACTTGCTTATGTTTCCTGTTGTGTTACCTGATTGATCGCTGGACCTTTGTACCCCTCATCTAGGGTAAGTGCAAGAATATTCTTAGTTTGAGTATGTATGTGCATTTCTGTAATGTTATATAAAAGTAGATATAATTGTTTGATCACAGGTCGTGAGTTGTTCTATTTTTTTTTGTTTGTTTTTTTTTACTGGTAAATGAAATGATTATCAGCAAGTGCTTTAAATGTATTTTTGTTCTAATGGTCTGGTTGTTACAAGCTGTTCTTGGATGAGTGTGAAGGAGTTGATTAAAGGATATTGCGTCTAGAACATCATGGTCATCGATCGATGTGTGCTCCATGTCCTCTTCGGCAGGTACACCTTGCTTGTGCCTGTAATTTCTTTTTCCCTCAAGAATATCTTGAGTTCACTGGTCACACAGCTATTCATTTTTATGATTTTTTAACATGCTGTGAGCAAACCATTCCAAAATCATGTACATTTGGTTTAAGGTTGAAAACTGCACATAAGTAGACGGAAATTAGGTAATTGTCATGTTCCTGGAACCATGTCGAGATGATTTGTGCTTCATGATACATTATCCTGTAGGACATTTCTACTGTAGCCATGATGTGCCAATTTAGCTTCATTTTTATGTACTTATCTGGCAGTAAGAAAACCCAGAGGAATTTGCTAGTGCTCCAATTCATTCAACTGAAAGTCTGTGCTTTGTCATGGATCCTTTGTGAGTCTCAAAGTTCTGTCGGGTTGTACAGAGTATCCGGTTTGGTAGCTTCAGGACTGCATCTCAGCTCTTTGCTGATGATGTACTCCTGTAGGCGTCATCAAGCTGTGATCTTGTGTTCAACCAAAAATCGTGACACAGGACTCTGTTCACCTTTATCAAGCCATTAACTTGTCTTACCTTTACCAAAAGGCTTTTCTTTTGTAAACCTAACCACATGTCAGCCTCAGGATTCATGTTTTCAGTATTAAAATCTTGTGTTTTGTGTGTCTAACATCTACCCACAAATGATTGGCCTTATACAGCCATTTTAGTGGCGTTGATGATGGTAATGATGAAACCTCCTTATGAACAGGTGCCAGTTATTGGGCTGAACTAGATGACAGGTTTGTGCATTTAAGAGTTAGGTGAATTGGAATTGGAAGAAGAGTCTCAGAGAAAAGTGAGAAATAATTATTGTGAGGAAACAAAAGTGTTCTTGTGTAAGACCCAGTGAAGATGTGGATAGAATTCACCAAAAACTGTGTCTGGGCTCATTGGCAAGGAACTCAAGGAGAGGGTTGGCCCAAAACGATGAAATAAAATTATATAAAGACGACAAGGACGAGAATAAAACAAACAGTTGAAAAATGTTTTCTTGTCAGTGTCTAAGGCTGAGAAAAAGAGAGCAGCATCCCGCCTGCCATTTTACCCTCGGTGGTTTTTGCCTCATGAGAGAAGCCAACAGGTGGCATTTAGTGAGTTATGTAAAATGGTAATTCCCTTTCACTCCTAAACAAAATAAATGGACGGAGCGGATACAAAATTATACACTACACTATCTCTATACACTGTCTCCAGTAAACTCCATCTCTGTTAAATGCAACCACAGTTGGCTCAATAAATCGAGGTTAGGACTCAAAAGCAACAATCACAGGCACAGTGGATTAAGTAAAAACAGCATAGGTCAGCAACAGGTAAGCAGTCAGTATTTTATACCTGCAAGAACTATAAGGTAGCATTAACCCTTCAGTCAAAATTGTTCAAGGATTTATCTTGCAAGGTTTCATTTTTAACATTGCAAAAAACACAGTAGTTAAAATTTATAATTAAGCCTTTATTAAGCCCTCTATCTCCTCTTAAGATTCAGAACAATATTATGAAGAACTGCAAGACCTTGGATAGCTATAATCAGCTTCCCTTCCTGCCTGGTTGAGAATGTGTGCTGTAAGAGTTAAAACATTTGCATTCTTGCAGTGGAAAAATTCAGAGAAATGCAGGCGAGTGTGCTTGTCTTTTGATGGGCAGTGTCTCTGTCCATTAGCTGAGCTGAACATTTCTCCAGCTGCACTCGTATCAACTGCATCATGTCAGCAGAGGTTCTTATTTCAAATTACTACTTTCATAGAAAAAGAGTCGATATGATAAGTTGATAGTGCGTAGGTCCCACTCGGTCTCATGCATGCCTGTCTGTCCAAAGTATGCCGCTTGCCATTATTTTAATTGCCTCCCATGTGATGAAGTTTCACTGAACTGAATTGAACTGAAGATAAATTGACAGTTAAAGCATTTATTTATTTTTTTTTCAAATTTAGCATTGGGAAACTCAAAATCTTATTAGTGAGATTGCCAGTGTCCCATTTGAATCCTTGATTCCGTAATTGCAGCATAGCCCCCCAATGCTGATGCAAGGTTGCCTCAGAGGTTAAAGTCTTGGTTCTGTTGGCTGGACAGTCTTTCACTCTCAGTCTGACATAGCCTACTGAACTGATTGCAAAAATATTTACTAAAGAATATTATACAAAACAGGGGATGAGCCTCAAAGTGTTATGAATACTATGATTAAGTTGAATTGAATTGGCTACATTCCACCAGCCAAAAGGGGATTATAATTAATTTTTATGAGGAATAAGGGAAAATGGAAAGACGTTCCAGCCTCAGTGTTGCACAACCAGCCACACTAGCCTAAAGTGTTGGTCTGTGGTATGTTGGTTGGTCCATCATGTTGGTCCAGAACAAAAAATATCAACAACTATTGGATGGATTGTCATTTAATATTGTAGACATGTATGTCCCCCAGAGGATAAAGCCTACTCACTCTGGTGATCCTCTAGCATCATCTGCAGATGATGAGTTATCCAGTGAAGCATCACTGCATCTACAAGATGGATTGCCACAATTTTTCATTTTATGTTCCCCACAAGATGAATTGTAATAAATTCACCAGCAAATTTATCACCATGATCAAAATTAAAAAAAATTCACTTTGTCCAACACTTTGGTCCATGACTAAATACCAGTTAGTTAATGTTAGCATGTTAGCATAATAAACTTTGGAAACAGCACTATAGACTGCTGAAGTGAAACTGGAATATAATATAATATAATAACTAAATGTCAGGGAATTTCAAGGAAAATCAGTGCTGTAATAAATAATAAGTAAATAAAATAGCTTTTGAAAAATAAAGTGCTTAATTTTAGAGAAATAGTAGTGAAAAAAGAATATCTTGAGTTTCCCTTTTTCTTCTATTTTGTTAACTCCATTTTGCACTTTAAGTCTCATCCATTTTTCTAAAACAATCTCAACACATCTTAAAAATTGAACAGCTCCTTACCCAATTCCCGCACTTTCATCACTTATTTCTAACCCTGCTTTTGTCTTGTCTCTTAGTTTGTGTATCTCACTCACTGACGAGAGTCTGAATGATTGGCTGAGTAGCATCTTGAGACCAGTGGCGTAAAAGCTAGAAAACTGTGCCGGTTAAAACAGAAACACGATTTCCAAGTAACAGGTGGGGGTCCAGATAAGACAGAATCTGGGTCTGGACCCGGAACACGGTCCACCAATTAATGATCTTGGCCAACATCAAGGGGTCACAGTTAGTTCAGACATAACAGCAGGGTGGAGAGGACCAAACAGTACAAGTTTTGAGAAAAAAAGTTACTTGAAGGAGATATTCTTGAAGTTTTGCTTTTGCTACATAGCCAACGTTAGCATTACCGGCTGTTTGCTTAACAGTCAAGAAGAAATGTTGAGTTCATTATCAAACTTCATTCCTTTACCCTTGAAGAACTGATTCCAACGGTAGAGAGCAACCCCCCTTGTTTTGCTTCTATTTCCATCTGTTCTTTTCCTCTAATGAAGTTAGCAGCAATGAGAGGAAATAACTACCCAGTCAGAGCTCAGCTCATCTGGTAGAGTGCGTACCACATAGGCTTAATACTAACCGCAGCGGCCCTTTGCTGCATGTCATCCCCTCTCTCCCTGACTTTCCTGTCTCTCAGTCACTGTGCTATAGAATAAAGGCAAAAAATGCCCAAAACATTTCTTAAAAAAAAAAAAGAGGTGAGTATGTAAATGACATGTGCAACTAAACACATTCTCAAGCTTCAGGCCTGTGAGGAGGAGGAGGGAAAGAATCAGTGTGTGTTAAGATATTCACAATTGACTAATTCGCATGTTTCAAGAACTACTGGATATTCACAGGCTGGGTGCTACGAGTATGACAATGACATTTAGCATTGCCTCTTGAAACCACTCACTCATTTGTAATTCTGAGAGAAGAATTAGTTTTACACGAGACACAGGCCTCGTTGTGCCTCACAGGTGCCGTTCAGATGGAAGTCTGGAAATATTTCAAATGGTAGATGAATCACTGTGGACGGCAAGAGAGGGAGAGGAAAGGAAGGGAAAGACAGAGGAAAACAGTGAGAGAACGGGGGATTCTCAGATGCAGGTGTATTTATAGCTGGAAAAGACACACACACACACACACACACACACACACACTGGAGGCTATCCTAGTCCTGCTGTTAAATAATGCAGCTGCTTTGAGATCTGAGGGACTCCTATTATATTAAGCTTATGTGTGTAAAGGGAAGCTTGCACATCTGCACGTGTCATTGAAAAGGTACACACCCTCCATTTCCCTGCTTCTCTTTGTTAGAAGGTGTGTGTATGTATATGTGTGTGAGTGGGTGCAGCCTTGTGTGTTTGTGACAGAATTCATTACATCCAAGTTTATGACTCCATCATCTCTTTTTCTGCTTTGCATTTGTCTGTGTGTGTTTGCAACCGTGTGTAATTATGTGTGCCCCTCTACGCGCCTCTCTCCGATGTGTTTATATTAGAAAAGTGTTTTTGAAGTGTTCCGCCACCAAACTTGGGAGGCCTCCTGTGTCCAATTAGTCAGCCCGTTTGAGCCGCCGTCGTCACATGGTTCGTCTCTCTTCTCCTTCGTCAATCCATCCCACCGTCCCTTCATCTGTCCACCCCGCAGTCCGACAGTGAGGAAGGAAAATAAACGAATGTCGGTCTTGTGCAGTCACAGTAAATGTATGTTTTGGTTCCTCTTGAACGCCTGTAACCTGCGGCACATCTTCAAACTGTCGGAGTTCAGGTATGAAACCGCTGATTGCGCCGAATGCAGAGGCGACCGCCTACACATGCACACTTTTCACTCTTGTTTCACTTTGCCCTGACATTTTAGAGAATGGCAGAAGGACGAGAAGAGTGAGTGATGAAGACAAAACAGACAGAGAGGAGGAGGAGGAGGAGAAGGAGAGGCAAGAGTGAGAGAGGGAGTCAGATTCTCTGCTTACATTCTTAACTAGACAGTGGATCTGTCTCCAGGAGAAGGGGTGACACCGATAGCGGGCTGGGTCCCTGCCAGCTGGCGAGGGTATACACACACACACACACACACACACACACACACACACACACACACACACACACACACACACACACACAAACTCACTCACACATACACAGGCCTGCTCTTTCTCCCAGGGTGCACAGAGACATTCTCTGACCTTGGTAGGGGCAGCAAACTGTACAGCCCTAACAAGGATACAGACACACACGCACACGCACACACACACACACACACACACACAGACATACACACACTTGTCACACACACACTGATAAGCCACCTGCTCTCATCTAAATGGTACTCCATGTTGTCATTGACCTGTTAAGAATTCAGCAGGTTGGTTTGTCTGTGTGTGTGTGTTTTGCCGTGTGTTAAAAGAGGAAAGTCACTGAGAACATCTCTGCTGGTTCCACTTTTCTCCCCTTCACTGCAGAGATAAACAACTGGAAGAATTTTGTCTCATGTATGTGCATGTGTGTATACATTTTTCTCTTTGGGACCTTTTCCGGTACAAACACCTACCCTGTAAGGACCAGTCGTCATGGGGACAACAGACCGGTCCTAAGTAGGCAAAATGTAATTTCTGAGCTCCTGGGTAGGGTTAGGTTTATGGTGTGAATTTATGGTGTGAATTGAGGTTAGGTTAAGATTAAGGTTAGGGTTTGGGTTAGACTGCAATAAAATGGAAGTCCATGCTTGTGTGTGCGTGTTTCAGCCACAGAATAGTATAAAATGCTAATTACCTGTGAAGGTAAATGTTATGCAAAGACATTTCTGTAATTACAGATGTTTATGTTTTTTTTTTTTTTTTGGCTGGATTCATTCTTCCCGGTGCATAACATTTGCATTCTATACAAAGACTCAAGCACACACGCTGGTGATTGGATGTCAGACTGCATGAAGTGTGTGTTTCTGTCAGGGTATCAGAGAGAGAGAGGCAGAGACAGAGTGTATGTGCTGAGTTTTCTGCCAAACAGATGTTCATCAGCATTTCAGAGTGTTCCTGTGAAGCCATTAGACTACATTACCGAGAACACACTAATTACGTAGGTGCATGGGGAACGGAAGGGAGGCAAGCCACACACACACAACCACACACACACACACAGACACACACACACACACGCACGCACACACACACACACACACACACACACACACACACACACACACACATTCAGACAAATACAGAGAGAAAAACAGAAATTAAAAACAAACATTGCAATTTTAGAAACAGACTGAACAAAAAACACCATGTACTCACCACATGCAAAATAGGTGTTTACTTACCAATTTTAAGGTGAGTAAATAAAAAATGTGGGATCAAGACAGCTTCACAGCATATGATGACTGCCGAGTGTGGTCCAAACTACCAATGCAGTAACAAAAACAAATGCATTCATTAACTTCTTAAACATACCTGATTCAGTTCACTCAGTTCTCAACTTCACACAAATATCACATGGAAAACCCAGTTTAACAATGAACCATGTTTCTGCCGTGTGGCCTCATTCTCCCTGCGTCTCACTGACTGTCACCTTCTGTATGTAATAAAAAAACAAAAAACGAAGAAGCAGAGATCATAGTAAATGCAGCTGTGAGACATGAATGTAGGGTGGGAATATCTATGGTACAGCAACTGTGCACCTTGTTACAGAATCATGTCGGTCTGTCAACGGTCTGTCTTCCAACATAGACTTACTCATACTCAATGTCCAGTAGCGCATTTCTGCCCACACAGCACAACACAGAGATAAGACCGACATAACAGGAGGACTTGTCAGATGGTCAAACAGCTTCGGAAACATCTTCTCGTCGTTCCCTCTTGAAATCAACAGTCTGACATTTACATGCAACTCATGCAGTGACTGGGTTTGAATTTCTCTCTCTTGCTTTCTAGATTCATTGTAAACACAATTTTTTCTTCTTCTTCTTATTATTATTTCTTATTAATTCTATTATTTCATTCACTCCTTTCACACAAGTGCAACACTACGAATATTTTCCATGTATATAAAACTTTCATAGATATAAAACTTTTGCCTCTGACGTGATTGATTGGCCTGTCATAGAAATAGAGCATAACCCAGCTTTAAGGGTTGATATAGCAAAAGCAGACTAGCAAATGGCCGTATGTCCAATATGCACTTTTCTTTTAGCTCTGTTTTCGGTCTTCATTGACTCCTGAGGGAAATATCTGACTCTTTAGCTGCTAAATGCTCTGCTAGGTTCGCGACACCAGCTAGTCACTAACATTGTCTGTCTGCCATTTGGTGCATACACTAGGTTTCCAAAGCTTTTACAGTGAAAACAGATGCCTGCTGTGGCTGAAATAGAAGCAGATGATCAATGAATCTGAACCACAACAGAAAGTCGTGGTCCATAAAACCAAAATAATGAGCTGAAAGACACAATTAGCTCTGTGGAGCTGCGGGAAACTGCAGAGTTGGGTGATAACAGTTCACTATGAGCAACCACTTTGACATAGACGTAGTCATGTGATTCATTGTTACAGTAATATTGATTATATCTACTTTAATAAAAGTGAGACTTTTTAAAAAAGCATAACCATGGAACGTTCTTGTGTCCCGGTCATTCTCACCAAAATCATGGACTTGACGTGTGATGAAATCACTCAAACATGACAAGGCTGAATCTGACAAAAAGAATCTTAACTAAAGGTCCACTTACTAGCTTGGTCTTCATTAGCTTGAAAGTGAACTTTGAATTAGGATTTCTTTTATCAAACTACTACAGTATTACCATAGTCAAGAATGAACTTCCAAGGTAAACACATCGCAACAATGGACTTATATAATAAAGGCACACAAAAATGTGTGATGTGGATGAAAACCTTTGGTCTGGTGTAAATAGATATGGGCTGGTAAACAGAGTGCCTAAAGATTTAGTTAATTTTATTTTCAGTTTTGTTTTTCTCCACTAATCGACTGCCGGTGTGAACTTAAAATAGGATGCAGTGTGTCGAAAACAAAAGTTGTTTTTCTTTTTGTTGCCTCGAGTGAGGAACATCTTTTTACAGCATCTTCTAGTTAGACATCATTATGTGATTTTGTTGATTGTATGAAGAGATTTTAGAGGCCAACACAATTTGTAGCTTGCATTTGCTGTTTTGTATTATACTTTTGTGATACACTTTTGGTGTTTGTGGCTAGGCCTGTTATTTCCAACAATGGGTTTCAACAATGGAGATATTTTTAGATTTACTAGATTTACTTTCTGGGGATATTATTTTCATTATTTCCAATATCCATTGCAAACAACCCTCTGTAAATCTGTTTAGAAATCACAGATAAAAAATATACTACTCCTGTCTGTCCATCCATGGGTACATAGTAAATGGGAAAAGCAAATAGCCAATCCTGCTTATTTTTAATGGTGCCAATTTGCAAAAATGTAAACAATGCAAACATCCAGCACCTGTAAAAGTCGTAGATTAACACTTATACTTGTTTGTTTAATCTGTACAGCATCTGAAGTGTAAAGATGCAGTTTTATGTGCTGGACCATAGAGTGGCGCAGGAATGAGTCCTTAAGCCAGGAAATAAGTTGCAGCATTTTAGCGCTTCTGGTTCCCTTGCCCCGAGGGCTTTTGAATTGGGTTTTCAGTTAGATGGATAAGGTCTGTGGTTAACACAAGCTCAAGACATTTTCATCTTTTATTTGACAACATAAATACGTCAGTAAATACACCAGTTGAGATTTCTTTAAGCTTTCATGTCTGTAAAGAAAGGCTAAATAAGAATACAGGGGTTGTCAGGGCCATTAAACAGCATCATGCTGAACAGAAAAAAATAATCTACTTACCAGTCCACCTTCACAGCCTCGCTGTGTTTATACTAGCGCTTTGAAAAACTAACTTTGGACGAGGAAAGGCTTTTGCAGAAGAGGGAAGTGCTAAATCAGACTGCAAGTTGAAGTGATGTTGAAGTCATGCGATCATGGGGGAGTTTGTTTATAGCCCAACATTAGTTCTGTACTTCTGGCGAATGTATTTATGCTTCAAAAATCATAAAAGTGGTGTTCATATACAAAGATTATCCTGCTGAACAAAATGTGTTCGTATCATAAACCTTTTTTTGTCACAGAGTTTCTTTTCTGCAGTGATACAAAAGTCCATAAAGAAATCCCATTGACTTTGTGTCAAGGGAACGAGGGTGATGCTAACATCTGGGTTAGCCTACAAAGGTACGTCATCCCTGCAGAGCTCTATTTCTTGGCTGGGAGCTGTCACTAGCTAAGCTAACCTGCTGCTGACTGTAGTCTTATATTTATTGGACAAATATGAAAGCATCTAACTCTCAGCGAGAAAACAAAAAACTGTCAAACCACTTTCCTTAACAGATAAAGTTTATGGCTCTTAATTGAATTACTATTTTATGATCATACAAAAAGTTATGCCGGTGTCACAGATGTAAAGCATGAGGTTTAACCTGATAAGACAAATTTCCAGGCTGCGTCTGCTCAAGTGGTCTGTCTATTGAACCGTCAGTCTAGCACAATGTTGTTGTTTGCCAATAGAAAAAGCAACAGGAAGAAATTACGCAGTTTTTAGGTTGTTTTGGTTTTTAAATGTCATCAGCAAGATGATCTAAAAATTATTATAATGTGATTGGAACCCAGTTTGATGTAAAAACAGTTTTCAAATTTATCTGCATTATTAACACACACACACACACACACACACACACACATAGATTGACATTGACAGTTTAGCAAACAATACACAGAATTTCCCAGAGGGCTTAGCCTGACCTTAACTATAACCTCAATTAAAAACATAAACTGCCTTATATTGTACTGAGTAAAAGCGCAGTGAAATCAAATTTGGGAAACAGATCATGTCTCTGGTTTGACAAGCCCTCCCCGGTCGACTGGTGTGGAGTCCAGATTTCATCCCCAGATGTGGCCTATGACAGAAAAGCGTGCACGAGTCCCCACAGGATGGCCAGTAGCCAGCAAAAGAGAAATTAGGAGCAACAAAGGGAGCGTGGAGGTCTGCCGTCCCTCTCTGTGATCTGCTTGACCAGAGAGAGAGAGACAGCTGTGGATCCCATTATGCCTCGCTCTGTCTCACCCACCCCCTCCTTTTCCTCCCCAATTCTCCCTCTCTCCTGGCTCCTCTCAAGCTCCTCTGCCCTCTTTCTTGTCTCCTCTCCCTTTCACCACCCTGCATACACACACACACACACTGCACCGACCTCCTCCTTTCCTCTTTTTTTCTTCACTCCCTGTCTCACCCAGCATCTGTCTAATTCAGTGGTTGGGCCTGTGGTTAGCAGCAGTATGGTTTTTATGATCACCCTCTGAGTACACAGTGACCTTGGACATTATTCACACACAATGGATGGAGCTGTCCACACTCGCAACTGCTGTGGGCCGTAGCGAGTGTGCCTGTGTATGTATGTGTGTGTGTGTGTGTGCGTGTGCGTGAGAGGCAGTGAGAGCAAGAGTGGGAGGAAGGGAAAAGGAGTGAGTGTACCAATTTAAAATGTGAGCAAAGGAGAGAGAGTATGAACCAGAGAGAGCACTGTTCTACTTGTGGTGGGCTAATGAATGAAAAAGTGTGTGTGTCTCTTTCGGTTCTTGAAAAGGGTACGACAATAACCAGTCAAACCACAGTGCACATGTAGATCAATAAAAATAAATGAGCCACTGCATTAATCAGAATCACAATAATGTGAACCCATGTACGCTGTATGGCCAAAAGTATGTGGACATATTGTTTTTCATGGTTTGGTCCCAAGGTTCTCTAAGTCCAACTGAAATCACAATCAATCATGTCTTTTTGCAGATTAAAATTTGATTGATACTTACTTGTTTTGTAATCAGTTGTATTGAAGAGTGAAGTGTCTGTGTGCATACTAACTTCCACACCAAGTGCTCAAGCTATAAAGACTTACAATTGCTGGAGGGTCAGTCCATACAAACTTTTTGTTGTGTGTCACAGCTTCTGCACATCAGATTCATCTGTGTTTTTATTGTTTTCCACTGAAATTTGCACAGCACTTTTTGTTTGCTTGGTCGCTCGTTCAATCAGCTCAGGTGCAGGACATGTGGTGCATGTTTGTAATAAGGAGATTTCAGGGGGACAGCTAATGTGGATACTGTTTAAAGTCTGTGTCTCTTACACTCTGTAGCACACTGTTCTCTGGCTGTCAGGCTGCTTTCATGCTACGTTAAGCCCCCGTGTGAAAAACCTCAGCCCTCTCATTGGTTTGAATCGAGCCAGTCCAGCTGAACCGCGTTTAACCTTAAAGCAATGTCATCTGGGATGGTGCTGTGTTGGCCTATCAAATACATGCAAGCGCAGATTCTGAGTAGGTTATTTTGTAAAATGAATGCTGTATATATCTGCCGTTTACCTCTAAATCATGATGACAAAAGATAAGACAATTGCCACTATGATAACTTTACAGTCGTAAAATCCTGTCTGTGAACATTACAGAGTTTTGGCTTCTGATAAATATTTAAATGCATTTGTCTGTTTTTGGTCTGAATCCTTGAATAGTCAATTTGACCTTCTGCCTCAGGTAGAGCTCTTCATGTGTGACAGTTTGATTATTGTTGATGTTGAGTCTTAATGGGTTTTTTAAAACCCCAACCACAGCCCACAGTGTCTTATGTAATGTATGTTTTATCAGTTATGCTCTTCCTTGTTCTTCACCTACATCCTCAGCTGTCCCCACTGTCCTTCACCGTCCTGCTCTCTAAGTCTAAGACCATTAGACAGCTAATGCTGTTGCTCGGGTTCTTACTAAAACTAATAACAGAAAGCATATTGCTCCAGTTCTCAGGTCTTTGCACTGGCTTCGAGTCAGATACAGAGTTGACTTCCAAGTTTTACTTATTGTCTATAAGTCACTAAATGGTCTGGTCCCTAAATAAGTTTCATAAATGTTCCATGTATACGGGCTCAATAGGTCTCTAAGATCTGCAGGAGCTGGTCAGTTAGAGTTAAAACCCACTAGAGATCAAATCTGGCCGCACCGTAAAGAAGCTTCTCCTTTGCCTTCATTTAATCTTTTAATCTTGCACTTTGATGAGGTATTATCTATTTTATAATCAAACTGTTTTTATACTGCTTTTTACTTCTATTTTTATGCTTCTTTTATTTGTGTTGAGCACACTGAGTGACCTCTGCGTATTATAATGTGCTATACAAATAAATAAATACATTTGCCTTGCCTGATGGGAAAGTGGTCTCAGACTTTTGGACCCCACTGTAGCTCTAACAGGTTTTAAATAGGTTAAAACATGACATTTAATGTATTTCACAGTTCTCAATTGTAATAGTTAATATCTGTGTGCTGTTGAAAGAGCATCACCACTTACAGAGGTTTACATTCAAGCACTTGGTACAGGTTGCCTTTTTGTCCCTTTCATAGTCACCTCAGTAAACCAAGAAACATGAACATGATACATGAACAGACTTCAGAACAGCTTCTCCGGCCCAAGCTTTGAGCCTGCTACATATAAACTGTCTCACACACAAGGACTCATGATGAATAATGGCTTTATGCTTCTTACTAAAAAGGATGTTGCACTGGAGATTCAGTTACCTCTTTTTATCATGCAAAACTTCACCTTTTCCTTCCTCCACAACTATAGTTTTTTATATTAGATTTGTAAATAGTTAAAGTTAATCATAAATTGCATATATTATTTATCAAGGTATTATTCTTTTATACATCTTTCCAGTTTTGTGAATAGTTGAAATTAGTGCAGATTTTATGTGTAATAAAGCCATTCATGAAGCTCTTGCCCTCAGTTTGTTGAGGGTTTTTATGGTTCATATCCAGTATGAATTTTAACACACAAGAACACATTGACGGATGATGATTTTGCCAGAATTTGTATTGAAATTACAAGGCTATTTCTATTTCTATTAAATGCTGCCGTCCTTGTACAATGACCACAACGCATCAATAGACAGACATTAGAGTTTGGCTTTCCTTATGTGTCCTTTGTACTTGGTGTCACTGAAAACAGTAATTCAAAGCGTCCTGTTAGAGTCGTCATGAGGCACGTGGTAAATTTGGAAAAACCCAGTTATGGGAAAATGCACTCAGTACAGTTTAATCAAACATTTTCAATGACAATAACTGTAGTTATCACTAAAATGTACATGAGCTGTACTACACTAACAACTGCTTCAACGTCTAGCTGTAAAATCTTCAGTACACAATAAAAAGCTTGTATGGCTAATGCATGTGGTTAAGTGGTAACAGTAACACACATCTATCGCGGGCGGCTGAGGCTCAGGAGGCTGCTCCAGGCTGCATGTGGAAGTATCTTTGGGCAAGATACAGAACCCCACATTGCCCTTGATGGCTGTTCCATCGGTGTATGACTGTGACTGGGTGAATGTGGCATTATAAAGCGCTCTGAGCGGTCACTTAGACTAGAAAAGTCTATATAAGTGCAAGTCCATTTACAGGAGTCACATTTTGTTCCTGGGTGAGCAGTTCCAGCTGTTTCCTTTTGAAGACCATTTTGATGTCAAATTGACAAATATTGTTTCCAGTGAAGGAGTTATTTTTGAAATTCTGTTTTTAAAATGTTACGACCAACACCTAGTCAAAGGCAAGAAAGCGAACCAGTCAACACTAATCACAGAGAATATTAAACAAACACCTAAAAAGTTAGTCTGTCCTTTCATCAGAGGAAGCTGAACTGGAAGTGGTTTTTCTGGCATCATCATCACAACCCATTTGAGAACTAAGGATGTTGTCCTCCTCCTGTTGGCACTGGTCGCTAAGTTTTCACAGTGTGGACACTTTGGAATTAAAGTAAAAGACAGGATAGGTGCATGAATGTCTGCTTCAGCTGAGGACTATTGTAAATGAACTTACAGTTATGAATGAACAAACTCTGACATGATCTTCTCTACAGATACATACATAGAGGAAAAAACAGCTACTACTTTGGCCATATTCTTGTTGTTTAATCTTCCAGTGAGTCTTTTGTTTTAGCTCTACATCAAACTTAAGGATCATTGTCCATGATTTTTACAAATAATGATGTATTACATTCGCTTATTTAGCATCCTCATTTCCTCTTGTCTCGTCTCTCCTGCATGAGATACGAGCTGAGGAGGAGAGGAAGGGATGTGAAGAGCAAAGAGAGTGAAAAATTGTATTTTGTTAAACATTAAAAAACCTACAATAAACAATACAATAAAAACTAACCTTTGGCCTGGAAAACACACAAAGGTTTGCTGAACACATTGCAAATAGTTATTGAAAGCCTGTCTTACTTTTCATTAAAGTCATAAAAGGTCATCACATCAGACATCATACATTACATATTATATATAGGAGCACTGAAATCATAATGATGACACATGAAACTGTGTTAATGTTGGTAAAAATGAAAAGGGTGATCATGATCACAGACATGATAAAAGGGGACTGATCATTTAATTCATTTGGGTGTGAGAATTACAATTTTTTTGTAACTTGTTTAACTGAAGATAAAGCAGGTACTCAAAACTACCCAATGACAACGTAGAAAGTCAACGTTAACATTGCGTTAACCTTAACTATAACAACCTCCTGATGATCCTTAACTTAAAACATTGTTATAGTGATATATATATATATATATATATATACAGCCATATATATATATATACAGCCATATATATATATATATATATATATATATATATATATATATATATATATAAATAGGGCCGGATACCATTAGCATAGCAAATGCTAAGTTATCAGCCAATGCTAGCCCAAGTTAGCTTGCTTGTTTAGCATGGAAAATCCGTAATTCATGTTAACTGTGATATTAATTGGCTTGCCAATTTTAGCTAGAAAAAACACAACACAAGATGAACTCACTGGAAAAATTGAAGGTCGAACCAAATGCTTTAGGAGAAAATTTAGGTGAACAAACATGAAACAACAACTGAAAACACAAAGTAAGTTCAAAGCTCAGGCTCCGACACATTACTCTATCCTCTATCCTGATTGATTGGCAGGTCACTGTGTGTGGTATGATTTGTCAATCACACAGTAACCACGCCCTAAAGCATACCCTGCCTTATTGTCTGTTTTACACTCAATGGCCCCATAGTTTAGCTGTGCGCACTCACTTTTCAGACCTAGAGTCGATGTCCATTTTTATATACAGTCTATGTTCTACACTCAGTCATATATCAAATACAGACAAAGATGCACACAAATATTTTTTTAGGTATTATAAATTTTGATTTGGTTTGAAAGTACTGTTCCAGCCATGGAGCCGTGACCTCAACCCCATCCATCCATCATCTTTGGGATGAACGCCAAAAGATGAGATGACAACTAAGAGCCAGGCCTTACGGCCTGTCATCGGTGTCCGACCTCAGTATTCTCCTGTGGCTGTTTGGGAGCAAATCCCTGCAGCCACCTTCTAACATCTTACAACATATAGTCTGAAAAAATGCATACTTACCATGGAGGAAGGTGAAGAAAGCAACGCTTTGTCTGCAGAGACAGAAATAGAAACTTTGCAGCCTTATCGCCCTCTGAAAAGGATGTGGTCTGAAGTGTGGATATTTCGATAAGGATGAGGACAAATAGTGGAATCTTTAGAACATATTTTACGAGTGACAGCCAAAGCCAGCAACACAACATGTCTTAATGACGTATACCCATGTACACCACTTGTCATTATGCATGGCTCCCTAGAGCTAAAAAAGTTCATCTTAGATCAATAATTATGAAGATAACACCGCTTACTGGTAGTTTGTCCCAGATAATTGCCCTATGAAACTTTCATCTTGACACTTTTCTATTTCTTTATCCACCATTGGCAGAATGAGTCGTTTGTCCACCTCAGTGCATATTCACACACGCATAAGCCACCGAATCCACACACACATACCTGCCTTGTTATAACACCAATCACTCAGCTGTCAGAGGCGGAGAAGGTTTATGGCAGCTTTATGGGAGGTGAAGCAGCACTCGGTAGTCCATTTGGCTGCCCATATAAATGACTCATCTGTGTGTGGGTGTGTGTATGTGTGTGTGTGTGTGTGTGTGTGTGTGTGTGTGTGTGTGTATTTGTGTGTGTGGCAAATGCACACACATGTGTGACATGCCGAGTGACTGTGTAGCTTACCACCGGGCATTTGTGTGTGTAAAATGCTTTTCACATAGCCATGCACGACTCAGTGTTTGTCAGAGTGTGTGCATGTGAGTGCGCGCGTGGGGTGGAGTCACACATAAGTGCGCTTCCATAACCGCGTGTTGTGAGGGCACATAACTGTCTGTTCTGTCAGGGAGTGGAGTAGAAGAAGTGAACTGTGAGTTTGTCTCTGGACCATTTGAGGAGTAAGATACCAAGTAAGAGTTAGAGACACAGAGAGCTGGGCAGAGGGGAAGAATGGGGGGAGGAGAGGGGTGTTAAATAGAGATAAGAAAGAAAAGAAAGAAAGAAAGAAAGAAAGAATTTAACTATTGACTCTTTTTAATGCATTTTCACTATATGTATTTTTTCTGTTGCCTTGAGACAGCAGTAAATCGTGTCATCCTCCCCCTCAGTTGGTCAAGTTTACACCTCTGCAAATTGTCTGCAAATCTTGATGAGCCTTTTTCTTTGAAATGGCCAAACTGCAACTTGTCAATGGTTACTGTTGCCGTGTCTCACTGGTTTTCCATTTAAACTTTTTGTTGTTTTGCTTGCCAGCCACAACCATAACAAATATCCATCCATCCATCCATCCATCCATCCATCCAACCATCCATCCATCCATCCATCCACCCATCCATCCATCCATTGTAACGGTTGTATTTGCTAACTTTGTTTGTCTGAAGTTTCAAAGTGCAAACAACCACTTTCTAATAGGCTTTCTGCAGTGGGAGAGAACTGGTGTATGTTTTCCAACAGAACCATACATCGCCAATGTTCCCAACTTCTCAGTGGCCTTCCTCAGGCTACACTCAACAAATGCTTCCACTGTGGATCAATTGCAAAGCAATGAGTTGTGGGATTTTTATCAAGAAGTAGAAAAATGCTTTTGACACTGCATTTCTCATCCCATTTCTGGGTGTTTCTGTGAACACCCCAGAGGGCATGAATTTTCCATTTAGAATTTAGAAGCTCAAATTACAGTAACTGGCAGAAAGTGAATGGAGTGAACAGAGTGATATCAGACACAGCCTATCAGAAAGAGAAGCTTGGCTTTATACAGTCAGTGAAACAGCAGTTAGAGCATCTTTAGCTTCATATTTCATACAGAAAGACACGTGTGGAAGAGCGCATTGGGAAGACATCTCCTCTAAAAGGGAAGTTTATGTTCTTCTGTGTTGACAAAACACATAACAAAGACTGGCCTCAATTTCAATACAATAAAGAGGGGTTAGCAATTAGCTTTAGCCACGGGCCATTTTGTTCAGCACTGTTAACTGAGGAAATGGTTAAGTTTTACAGCTGCAGAACAGCAGAGCTGTACTGATGCGTATACGCAGGTATACAGTGTGTCTCCACCTCTGGGAGGGGGGATTCACCATGTACCAGCCTAAAAATAGCTACAGATACATATCAGTGCGTTTTGTAGACTACAGACAAGCATGTTACAGTCTTTCCTGTACAGTAATCTGTGGTGTTTGTGGAGTTTTGTTCCCTTACTTTAGGGCAGTGTCTCCCAACAGGCAACAGAAGCACCGATCCTGCGACGAAGCGCTGCCTGAAGGAGAAACTCTGGGAACAAATCACTCGGTGGGGCTCAGGAGGTTATGTCCAGTGAAGCTACAGCTACACAACACAGAGGAACAGACACAGAAACACGCCTATCTTGGACCTTATCTTATTCCTGTTTTCCAATGCCAAGCTTTGGCCTTATTTACAATAAAACTGTTACGATTTAACATGAATAAAACCACATTATGATTCACTTTTGGTTAAATAATATTGTAGAATCAAAATTATGTTTGAGTCATTATAAATTCAATAATGCAGTTTAATGTTTCAATTTAGTGACGTCTTTTTTAGTATTCACATGATAAGTTTATTATAGATCAGTTTACTGTCTGACCTATTAACAATCCTTAATGTCTAAAACTCTGCTAGCAACCCCTAGAGGAAGGTACCATTCATTATACCACACAGCACTAAAGTGTTGGATTGATGGGATGAACAACATACAGACTTACTAGGTGTAAAGGTTGTCCTAAGGGTGGTACTGGAGTAAAATGCCAAGTGCTCATTGCAATGCAAAAGCCATTCTAGAGGTCAGCATAAAACTTATTGAGCTCTCACCAAAATTATTTTAGCCCATAACACAACCTGAGTTGTGTTATAAGGTTGTTTTTTTGTGCCATTTCTCATACTTCTGTGTAACAGTATAAATATAAGCCACATCTAAAACCCAATGAAATTAACATAAAATTGCAATCCTTCCTTTCCTGGTTGATTTGGAAACACTCGTGGTTACCGCGGTTTAATCCTACAGGTCCCAGAATCCTTCACAAGTCCAGCTGGTGACTGTGTTTACAACATAACCAAACAAACTCACAGTATTCTGGTGAACGAATCAGTAAACAATCCTTTTGTCATTATGCCACTATCAACAGCAACACAGCAGCTCTTCATCTAACTGCTCACTGTGGCTGCTCCTTCTTGTTCCATTACTCCCTGTAACATTTCAATCTGATCCCTTGCCAAAAACAGACCATAGTTGTGGTCCAATCGTCTTTTTTTTTTTTTTTGCTTAGGAAGGTTCCTAACTGAGTGAAATGATAAGCGCTTAATGCTGAGGAAAGGAGCTACGGTGCTTCCTTGTTTAGCATAGGAAACACTGAACCATGCTTCACAAAAGGAATGGAGATAATGCTGTCCCACAATCCATAATATCCAATCCACAATCCAAAATCCATGAATATACAAATTTCTTCTCTTTCAAATCTTTTCAGTTAGTAATAAAAATACCTTCACATCTTTCGTTGACTTCATGACATTTGTCGACTGCAGCCAATGTCTTGTTTTGTAGACGCATGTTTGATGAACAAGCCTTGAGTGGCTATTCTGTCAGCACTTCAACAGAGTAGGAACAACTTGTGTGCCTGTTTACATTACATCATTGCAATAAAGAAAATTAAAGAAGGCTGTCAACAACATTGTCCGACACTGTAATACTGAACTCAGAATCCCTTGTGTGTGTGTGTGTGTGTATGTAATTTAAATCCCTTGATGGAGAGGAGGACTCTGCCAGTAATAATGAAAATTATTTTATATAACGGCAACAACTGAATGCAAAATATTATATGTGGGAAAAAAAAGTATCAAAAATTAAGTAAACAATATGTGGAGAGAGGCAGGCAAACAGATACTGGACTGTATTCTGTTTAAAAACACAGTTTCCTCTATACAGTCCAATTATAGAGCACAATTTGTGCTTCACCTCAGTGCAAATAAAGGAGGTTTTTCCTCATGTGTCACAATAGGTAATGCATGCACAGACAGCAGAGGCCCTGTTTGAAGGCACTGTCCCCACTGAATTGCATTTGCATATGGTGGGTGAGTCAGGATGGGGGGGGGGGGGGGGGGGCGCTGCAGCATAAATCAGAGATCAAACAGGAATATTTGGTTAAATTTGAGACACGAGGCTCTGAGTGTCTCATCTTCAGTGTGCAAGAAGAAGAAAGAGTATACAAGGTAAGAAAACAAAAAACTTTCACTCAGATGACTCCCTCTAATCACTGCTTAAGTGTTTCTGATACCACTTCATTGTAGTACACAACAGTCTCTTGCTTTCATTTCATGGCCCCCAATTAAAAATGCAAACATCCTTTTGGACTAAGCCAGAGTATTTCTTGTATTTATTTATGTATTTGCTTATTTGATAGGGACGATGCATGTAAATGAACATCAGTATAAAACACATGATGCTGGATTGTAGCAAAAATGCTAATTTACATCAGCAGTCCCAAGGCAAATAACATAAAACAAAAAACACTACAAGTAACAATACACAAATACAAATACAAAATACACAAATAAAAACGACAAATACATTTCGCAGCATACTGAGTTAAAGAGTTAAGGGCCATCCACACCAAGAACGATAGCTATAAAGACAACAATAAATATAGGCTGTCCTTTTATAAATCGTTCTTATTGAAGTGGACTGTCCAGCCCACACCACAACTATAACGATGGCACCATGAGCGAACGGTATCATCGGGATCATTTGTATGAGCAATTGAAAGACTGACAGCCAATCAAAATACCACGGCACCACATCTGTGGTACAGCAGCAACTACTTTTCAACTGTTTTCTAATTCATTCATAGACTTATTAATAAGAATAATGATGAATTAAAGCTGCACCGAGCGCTTTATATGCTGTTTCTGTCTGCGTCTTTCATGAAAGCTGATTGATGGTACAGGAAACAGTTTTAGGCGCAGAGTAAAAGGTAATCAATATCCGTTTTGGTGCTCTGACACAGCTGTGCGCGTGCAGCGTGTGCTTGTACAGAACATTATGGTTCATCAGTGTGGCTACGTTTATCGTTTTAGTTATAGTTATCTTTGTTAGTGTGGTCGGCCCTTAATACATTCTTTTTTTGCTCTTTTGCTCCTATTCACTGTTCCTCATGATTTATTTCAGCTGCTAGGTCTTTTTAACTTTTTTTGTTGAGGATTCCAAACTTTAACTTTAAAAGGGGCAAAAAGTCACTTATCTTACATTTGTACAAACACAAATGCATTTTTATGTTTTTTTTTTTTTTTTTGTTGTCAGTTCTGAACACCTACCTAAACTCTGTGGATAGAGGTTTACCATTTGCTGGTGGCTGGCTTCTGCCGGCTGTGTGTCTCATTAGAAAGAAATGGTGTAAAGTTGTGTCAACTGATCAGTGATCTTGTTGCCCAATTAGAAGTGTAGAACAAGAAGCCCGAGCCAAAGTTGACCCGTGAGAAGAAGAGAAACCGGAGAGAAACACTGAGAGATCTGCTTTGTACCTTTTTGAGCTGCGAGAGTAAATAAGATACGGTATGAGGTTGCTCTTGGTGATTGGTCAGAGGGAATCTCCAGGACAACCAGGTAGAGCAGTGAACTTAAATAGCCTGCAGTGGTTGCCTTTGCAAAGCATTGTCTTAGCTCATAGGCAGAGAGATACGAACGAATGGAAAGACAGAGAGGGGGCCCCTGTGGAGACTTTGAAGAGATAGAAATAAAGGAATTTTCTTTGTCTTTCTTTGCCTCTCTGCCTTGTAAATGGTTCCCTGGGTGGGCTCGGGAGTGTTGGAGTCAGAACTAAAAGTAGACCAAAGAAAGGCCCCACTTATCCAGACGAGAGGTAAGGTAATAGGTGGGTAGTTGAACCCCCTATGCTTATGGCACTTTCCAATCACAAAAAGAAACTTTGCAGAAAGAAACTGACTTTACACACACACACATACACACAGACACACAACCACACATATATTTGTAGCCTTTCACACACTCATTATTGCATGCTTAGGTCTGTCTTTATTTAGCAGCTTGCTTATATGTACTATTAGATACCTGCCTGTGTCTGACTCACGGACAGAGCATTTGTGACACACTTATGATCTTGATTGTGACAGAGAACATGCCAGCATTATAACAGGGCTAAATGTGAACTGAATTAGCTTTGATTCACTCCTGCCCCCGTGTAGCCATGGAGATTTAAATCCCGAAAAGATGAAGATGTGGAATGGAGAAAAATGTCAAATGGGAACAATTTGTAGTTGTTCCTACCTGAAGCATTTTACCACCTGTGGCCCAGCACTGCTTTTTCAGTCTCCTCTTGGCTGCAGAAGAGAAAACAGTAATTTTTTTCTGTCTTTTTGTTCTTTTTTTTACTTGTGCTCCATAGTGGGATTTCACACATTTCCACACCTCCATCTATCTGCCTGTGGATATGTTTTTCAGTATGTCCGTAAAGTTTTAATGCAAAAAATTGTCATGACACATATTTGATACTATTTGTTTAGCCATTTACTGTATATTCATTTATTAATTACCTTTCTGTACAGTTTTTTTTCTTTATTACTGGCGGAGTCTACTATTACAGCTATGCCCATGTATAAGGGATTCTGAGTTTTGTATTACTGTGTTACACACATTGTTGATGGTCTTTTATTTTCTGTACAAAAATGTGATGCAATAAATCCTCTCTGCCCAGTTTACTGTCCTTTAAACAGACACGCAAGTTGCTCCTATTCTGTTCAAGGCTTGTTCTCTGCCCCTAGTGGTCGATATATGGATATGTAATTTTGAACACAACTTTGGGATCTATATTAATAAATGTCCTCATCTGTAATAAACCGTTCCACCAAATCAACCTGATATTTTAAATATTATACCTAAAATTACAATCTATAAGACTTTAGTAAAAACCAGCTCCATTTAAAGGAGTTGTTTTTAGGTTTATGCTATAGCCAGCCAGTCTAGAAGAAATGTTGTGAGTTCAGTATCAAACTTCTTTTCTCCTTTACTCGCCAAGTGTTTACTCCACTGGTGGAAAGCAACCCACTTGTTTTGCATCTATTTCTATAACTTCTCTGTGTGACTGAAGTCAGCATGCTAACCAGCTAGCCCCGGTCCGGGTTCACGGCTCTTGATACTAACACTGGCTATGGAGCAATAGCGAAATTTACTTTACTTCTTTATGTAGCCTAGTAGTTTTAAGTCTTAGTGGTTTCAATTTGCTTTTACATTCACAGAAACAAGGCATGTGTGTAATCTTATCTCCCTGATAACAGCCTCACTGTTTTCTGATCCCTGTCTTTACAGCTTATATTGATTTACTGCTAACGCCAATCCAGTATAACTCAGTGGCGTGTGGTGACTTTTACAGATAGGCAAGCAGGGCCGAAAAACCAATAATTATAATGATTTGAAATGATAAAACACAGTGTAATTTGCTCGTTCACTTGCTACTGCTTTTATTGACACACAGACAAGCCAACTATCCCAGGATTATCCACAGTGTGCAATTGTCCAAAAAACTGCTCCCACCTCTGCGTGGCAAGTCCTGACCTTCGTCCACGGGACACAGTCATGAAATGACAGCAGCGATAGAGGCAACGGCTGGTAGTCAACCTAATTTCTAGAGACAATAGTCTACTGTGGCCACAAGAGATAGAAGAAAATATATGCAAACAGGCATATCACATCCTTGATGGGACAGAACGCTGTTCTGAGATATAAAGAAAGATATCGGTATAACTTCAGTATCGTTCTAATTTATGTCAATATTAAGCTCAGCTTATCAAACACTGTTAGCTAACTGATGACAGGCCTCTGGTTCAACTGCTGAAACATGAGTTCTTTATGAAAACTTAAGTCTGCTGAAAGTCGTGTTTGCTGTAGCATTAAACCGAACTTGCTGTTGCTATGGTAACCACCGGTGGTGCCAACTTAATCAGGGCTGAAATCTTAAGGATTACATCTTCAAAATTTGGGATAAACCAGCGCCATAGGGAGCAAAATGAATGACATCTGGACTGGAAATCTTAACTGAACAAATCATTATATGAATTCACTTTCAGTTACATAATAATGCTCGGTGTATCTGACTGATTATGTAAATGCCAAAAAATCATATTTAGAAAAAGCATTTAATTAGTGGACCCTTTGTTAAACAGGGAAAAAATTCTACATAATAAAGCCACAGGCTGATCAACTGACTGAACATCTAGCCTTTGTTTTATTTATCCATCATGGCATCTGCTCCATCTCTTCCTCGCCAGCTTATCTATCTTCTTCTTGTTCTTAGTAAACAGTCTTGCCTGTTTTTCTTTTATTCTTGTATCTTTTATCGTATTCATTTATTCACTTGGATCCATCATCCCTGGCAGGCTTCGAGGAGCTCAGCTGGGGAGGAGCAGCAGCCATTTTCTCCAACGAGTCATCGCCATGCCAACGGTGAGGTAATTTAGCCTGTCTTCGTGGGTGCTGCAGCTACTGCTCCACCTGGACCACGTCCTTTGTGTGAGTGTGTGTGTGTGTGTGTGTGTATGTGTGTGTCTTTGTGAATTATTAAATCCTGCAACAGATGATTGTAATTTGACAAATACTAACATCTGCTCATAAACAGAGACCAGGTCACACCATCTTATGACACACTTTGTTATCTCTGATGGAGGTTTGAGTGTGTGTGGCCTAATATTTAGATTAGGAATTATGAGGAAGACACAGCGGCCAGTCTGTGTGGGGAGATGTGATTATACGGTGAGATATGAATTCAGTGCATCCATCCCTTACATGAACAGATGAACTGCTAGTCGCCTGCAGAGACAAGCCTCCAGCACCGAGCTTTGGGTTGTCCTTTGTTTTCTATGTTGTTCTTTTCTCCCTGGAAGTAATTTCACTCGTCTCTTACAACCATGTAAACAAAATCAGAAATCCCTTCAAACATATTGCACCTATATTGGCTTTAGTAAAAGGGAAGAAAAAAAACCCATATCAGTTATTTTATGCCGAGCCTCCTGGTTTGTGAAGAATATTCTGTGTAATGTATATAACAACATATTCCTCATGCAAGAGGAGGTGGGAGATGGTAATGCAGTGGAAAGCCTGAAGTTTGCCATATTGTCATATGTGATCAGGAGGCAAAACACATGCAGGTCTTTCTTGTCCAAAATAACTTCTGCTTCCAAAAGAGTTGCAACACTTTTTAACTATTACGTTTTGAGTCCAAATTGGCTCTTTACAAGATACACAGGTATATACAGGGCAGTCAAACTTCATTGAGGGCGAATAACGCATTTCGCCTGCGGCTTCCTCAGGTTCACTCAGTAGAATTACAAAAGTGTTCACAGGTGTGATAAATACATTTACATGAGTCACATGACCAATTACCATTGTCCTCATTTTTCAAAGATAAAAATTTCCCAGAAAACACAAGAATAACATCAACGTGGTTCGACGTGGTGGTTTGGATCATTTTGATAAGAGGAACACTTGGATGGAGATGGATTAAGTTTCAAGCCTCCACACTTCCTCTGCTCCACAACAGCAACACTTCCTGTTCCTAAGTCACATGTCGCTAAACTGAACAATCAGAGATGAGGAGGATAGACTGATGTAAATCAGAGGAAAACTAAAGAGATTTATTCTTCTTGTTACCGTAACTGTTTTTAAAGATGTACAAGTAAATAGTTGAACTTGTAAATAAGTCAAAAAATAATTGTATAAACATAAATATGTAAATAATTATCTGTATAAACAATTAACTCAAATATACAAATGAATTAACATCAAAACTATACAATAAAATAGTGATATTACTTAAGAAGTAACTGCTACGTACACGAATGACTGCATGAAAAAGTCACATATCTTTACAGAAATCCCCTCCACTAGGAGGGGATTTAATAGCTCATCTCTCCCTGAGGGTCAAAATGACCTGTGGAGAAAGATATTAGTGAGAATATTCACCTCACAAAAAAAGAAATATCAAGAACTTTCATTAATTCCATGAGGTTCAATTGTGTTCAATTAAAAAATCCAAAATGCTTCCCTGCGACACCGCAACAGACAATTGGATGTACAATATTTAAAATGAATGGTTACCTGTATTTGTCCGGTATAAAATTTGTGAAACCATCACTTTAAGACATTTTTATCTCTTGTGGCCTCGGTCTTTAAATAGAGCCTGCTAATGATGGCTATGTTGATGGGCCTGCAGGCGAGTACAAGCAGTTGGTTAGTGTGCAGGGCATGTGTGAGTGTGTATGTGTTTGTGAATGTGTGTCTATCTGGGCATGCAGGTGTTGTTGCGTGTGAATGGTACACCTATTTTTGATCCTGTCATCCCTCTCCAAAATCACCCACAAGCTTTCCCAAAGGGTGGCGGTTTAAACACCCAGTGAGCAACACACTCTGAAGCACCGAGAGCACAGACACACCGGAGCAAGCGGTTAACTCTCTTCAAATCCCAAATCCCTTCATCTTTGTGTGTGTGTGTGTCCGTGTGTGCACACATGTTCATGCGTGTGATCTTGACTGTACAACAGTAGCAAACAGCCATCCACGACACTGTTTGGGCTGTTTTGTCAGAAACATCAGCCATACAATGACTGAACTAAATCTGAAACCCAACAGAGATGCAGTTAAGGCATGTTTATATCTTTCACTCTGTCTGTCTCTCCTCATTTTCAACCCTGTCTGCTGCTTCCAGCTCAGATTGTACCTACAGATTTTATGACCCCTGTGATTCCTTAGTTCTCTAATAGAGGGAAACAAAAGTGAGGAATGGCAAGAAACTTGTTGTTTTTCTTGTACACTAAGGAATGTTAGACAACCCCCATGTAAACCAAACAAACCTTGTTTGTTGTATGAACCCTTAAAGACCAAACCACACACTTTCTTTCCTGCTCACTCCCTCTCATCCTTGCTCATTCTGTTTGCCAAATTGAATCCAAAAAGTTTTTGTACACACAGTATCAGCCTTCGTTTCTGCTGATGTCAACACGTTGACACATGCCAAAGTCAGACAGGCTTTCAGGGATCACTTATGTAGCTTGTGTGTGAATGTGAACAACCTGAAAGAAAGAAAGAAAAAGAAAAACAGGAGAATGGAGAATGGTTAAAGGAGACCTTCCTGTGCGCTTAGCTGGCTTACGATCCTTAACGGGCAGGCAGTCAGAACTGGTAAACCGATCCAAAGGTGCAGGCCACACAGCTAATCTAAGACACAAGGATGGCCAAAGCAGGAGCAGCCAGTAAAGCGAGAACAAAGGCTAGAGCACTAAAGCACCACAAACCGAGTGAACTATGGCTGATTGGAAAGCAGCAGGGGAAGAAGGCGACAAATGTCAGTTGGTGACTGGACACAGGAAACATGATAAACAACTAACAAGCAGATTAGACGCGGCACAGAAGAACAGGAGGTATTTAGTACGCCTAACACTGAGACTAATATGCAGGTGAGGTGGAGATGGAATGTGGAAGAAGGGTCAGGACTCGCCATGACAGACCCCCCCCCCCCCCCCCCCCACACACACACACACACACACACACACACACACACATACACCCCCTTGGGATGGCTCCAAACATTGTGATCAGTGTGGTGATAGTGTAAGTCAGGGAGAATAGTAACACACACATCAGAACCAAAGCACTTTACCAAAAAATATCAAGTTAGCCATGTTTAATTTAATGTTCCAATACATTTAAAATGTTTCAAATTGTATAAAAATATTCAACATTAATTTCAAATTCATGTGTTTGGTGTCCTAAACTACATATATATGGCGGACTGGGAAGAATGATGAGTCTCGATTTCGAGGTGCATCTTCAACCCATCGTGCTGGGTCACTATATTTAACCCAATGTTAGGTCAAACCTACCCAACCTATAACCCAGCAGTTGGGTTATTAAAATCACATGTTTTAGTGTGTAACGGAAAGCTAGCTGCCCTTCACTGAGATGGAGGGGTTTTCATGATCTGCAGGTGGGAGAATGAACACATAGAACAAACAGCTGCAGAACAGCAGAGTTGACCATCTCAGGTAAGGGTGCTACAAACTAGGGATCCAGCTTACAAAACACAACACAAAAGAGCAGGTTGAGGGTTGATATACAGAGTGTCAGTCGCCCTGCCATTGGTACCTTACAGAGGTACAAACACAGAGGTGCAGAGGGCTGAAAGTCACAGTTTGGCTTATTCGACGTGGGGCTGTGTGAGGTACTTTTATATAGTCAGTGTATTACCTGCAGTAACTTGGGACTGGCGTTCTCCCAGTTAAGAGAAGCAGGCAAGAGTACCGGCTCAGAAGCTGAGCGATGTGCTGCTGCGGACGGGGCCAGCCCACCGAAAAAAGCCAATATCAGTTGAAGTGTAAGCTATATTGTTAACATTTTCACCGCTTTATCTTGCTGTCAAGCAGCACTTTCATTTGGCACTCCATTTTGTCAACCGTTGAACACTAAGAAATGTGTGTACATCAGAAATGATGTATGTTTGTGCCCTTCCAGGCTGTCCAAAGCAGTGTCCTGGTCACCGTATAGATTTCACTGAGTTCCATCGAGTGATATTGACCTACAGCCGCGGCCAGTGGCACTGAATATAGATATCAACACTCCAGCTGCAACTTTAAGAACTCCATGTTTGCAGTGCATCACGTTTCTGGCACTTCCTCAAGAGCACTGCAGTATCCAACCATCAGGTAAATGCCTAGAAAAAATGAAATAATTTACCAAAGAATGAGCAAAGAAATGGTTATGATTATTATTTTATGATCTGGAGGTTACAAGAGCTGGACACCCCAGTCAGTCGTCTGTGAAGAGGAGACTTCTGGAACTGTTTAAAAATGGAGGAAAGTCCTCAGCTCTGGGTCCAACATAAAGATGGAGTAGAGTGTGGCAGTCCTGTCCTCATGTCAGAGCAATGCCAGAAAACAATCTCTTGTCTCCTGCGGTCAGTCTTTTCACTGGCACAACAGAGACATGAATTTCAGAGTGGGCTGAAATTTTAAACTTAGTGTTACCAAAGGACACAACTTATTACCTGGAGCAGCCTGCCTACCTCACACCTGTGGATCATGGAGCCTGTACAGTAATGCAGGAAGAGCTGATCACAGATACGAGGGGAATGTCAAGAGCAAGCGCAGAGGTTGCTGTCTGCGCTGATGCAAGTTGGGTAATAACCAATAATACCTGCAAACATCATGTTGTTTTTATTGCATTTATTGAACAACTACAGTGTTTTTTCTTTACCAGCAGATCAGATTCCCATGATTACAGCACTAAATATTCATGCTACAGCTTCATGGATGACTCAAAGAAAATAAGTATGTCTGACCAGGTTCAGGTAAAGGTCTGTTCATTTTTTTATGTTAGCTTTTATTTGATATGTGTGGATTCACACATGAAATATGTAACTGTCTTCATAAGTGCATTATTGATGTGTTTTGGAATTGAGATTTTTTTATTTATTTTTTATCTGTACAGAATTGATAGGGCTCACCTGTGATGGAGTCAGAGGCCTCCCGCAGGGAGTTACCTGCCTCTGGATGTTGTCACTACAGACCGTGCTCCTTCGATAAGCAAGATCGTGTGGGAGTCCTACCCTGACCTCAGACATCAATCTGATCCACGGCATGTAGCCAAAGGTTAGCGTGTTGCTCAGTATTATTCTGCGCAAACATGGTGCTATATCCATTTCAGGTAAGTTCTGTCATTACACAGAGCAGAGCAAGTAAAATGATGCAATAGCATGAATAGTTTCTAATTTCTTATTTTATGCAACTGATCATGAGAAATCATGAGAGCAGCAGCGAGAGAAAAAAAAAGAAAACATGGAATTGGAAGCATTGATGGAGTCTATTGGAAATCACTTCTGGTAGTTCTTGCAGTTGATGAAACAATGAGGCCTTACAAATTCCCTATGTATGATAATATTAATGAGCTAAATTTCTCTAACCACTGCTCATAGAATAACAGGAATTGAGATGCAGATGGACCTCTCACATTTGGAGGAGGTCTGCAAGACTCTGGGTGGTTGCTGATGCAGACTGGATGTGAGGCGCTGGCATCCTCTCATTCAGAAAGATCCTGAAGTTGTGCTGCAAGCAAGTCCCACTCATGGCAGCAGTAGCTGTCAGTGTTCGTGGACATGGACTTACATTTCACACATCTGCACCACCAGGTAACTCAAGCTCTTTCTTAGTGTCTAGCCTCCATGGAATCTTCTCCTCTCTGTTTCAGCCCGTTTGTTCTCCACTGGCAGAAGTTCTTATTCTAACAAGCTGCATTTACAGTTGCAGATGTAGACCAGCAGCAAAAGGACTCTGACAGGAACAGAATTGGACAGGTAGCAATGGAGTTGTTGTCCTACCCCCACACCTACCTCCCAACATCCCACCATCCCCTCAGTATATACTGTATATACCTGCTCACTTGTGCTTCCCCCTTTGCCAGATCATCAATTGTTTTCTTGCCTTAGCCTTCCAGCCCTTAACTCAGCTTTCCTATTTCTTTTTTTGCCACAGCCTCTTCCCAGTTTGTGTCTTATGCCTGCTCTCCCATTGGATTTATTTCCCTTTGCCCTCACCACTAAACCAAGCCAGAAAGATCCACAGGAGCAAAGCAGGCTGGTAGGACTAGGAGCAGCATGGTCAGCTGGTCAGAGCAGGTACAGGTCGGCACAAACTGAAAGTACGCAACACAGTCCATTTAACAAATAACATTGGGGAAACAGAGAGTTGTATGCAAAGATTTTCACATGCTCTGCCTTGCAGATCACTTCAAGCTCTGAGATGTTTTCAGGCTGTTTTCCCACACACAGTGTGTTTTAAGATCCACCACAGCTTTTCAGTGATGTTCAGGCGAGGAGACGGTGAGTGCTGCTCCAAAACCCTCAGCTACCGTCTGTTGAAGTGGCTCATGGAGGATTTCGAGGTCTGCTTTGGATCATTGTCCTGCCGGAGTACCCAGCCTCTCTTCAGTTTCACTTTTCTGACTGACTGCAGGACAATTTGCATCCAGAATTTGTCCTGTGCCACTGGCTGCTACACCACCCCAAAGCTGAGCGTCTTTTTGCTGCAGGGGTTGAATTTATTTTTCACTCAACAAAACATATAATCTGCCTAAACCTTTGCATACAAATGAACTCTATGAAAAAGAGGTGATGGAAGGATTCTCGCATTTAGTAACACATTTATTTTTAAATATGCTGTACTAATTTGTTTGCAGCTGTTTTGTTTGCTAGACTTGAACCGGCCTGACTTCTTTTTGCTCGTCAGTTCTTGGTAATATCTTGTTTAAACATGCGCATCAGAGGTTCAAGTGTCAATTCCTCTTCTGTGCCACCCTTCAAAATTTTCCTTTTTCTCTTTGTTTTGTTTTTTGGCAACTATGCCAGACTGCATGAATTATCCATGCTCATTATCCAAACCTCTATTTAAATATTATGCATAATTTATTTTAGATCTTATTTGTTGAGCTCTTTTTCCAGTGCTTTCTCTCCAGCGTGCGCCCCCTCAACTCCAGCCACCCCCCCTTCCCCTCTGACTCACCTGTCTGCTCCACCATAATTCCTGTCACCCTTGCCACAGTAACTGCATGGATCAGGGGGACAGCAGCTGTCACATGTAATTGAAAAGAGAGTTACACCCTGTGTGTGTGTGTGTGTGTGTGTGTATACATGCGTGTAGTGCACGTACGGTTGTGTGAGTTTGTGAAAGCACCACCAAGCAAATCTTCTCTGATTTTAACGCCCCATCCCCTCGCCCTCCGTTTTCTTTCCACACCCATCGTACCTCTTCTCCTTCTTTCATCCCTCCATCCCCCATCAGTCACATCTGCAGTATCTGCTCTTTTACCTCTCCTCCTACCTCCCTCTGTTTCTTTCCTCAGTCCAGTGCTGCTCTTCCTCCACCAGTCTCTCTCTCTCTCTGCGTCCCTCTACCTGTTATGTCCTCGTCTTGCTCTGTTGCTCGATCCCTCCTGGTTTATCTCTCCTCCATTTCTGAATCCCTTTATTTCTTCATTCTTCCCTTACAGTACCTGCACGCCTCTCCTCTTGTGTCTTCTCTTGCCCTTTTCCTTTCCTCTTCTATCTTCCTCCCCTCTCTCTCTCTCCATCATCTTTTCTTATTTTACAGTTACTCCTCCTTTCCTCCCTCCCTTCCTCCCTCCTTCCCGAGCTGCTGTGATATGATAACCCCCTTGTCATGGACTCCCAGTCTCTGTGTCATCTGGCATGACAGATAGCACCTTTAGCCTTGGGCTGGGGGCCTTCTGACAGATGGACTAAGCTCACCAGCTATAGCCAATCCCTGCTGTCAAAACACACGCACACACACGGACACGCACACACACACACAAAGCGGTGGTGTACAGAAGTGTAGTATATATCACCTTTGCTGTTACTCCCTTTCCCCTCCCACCCTGTAGCTGCGCCCACAGTGCCAATTTGGGTGATTTAATTGGTGGATTTAGTGTCCCGATCAAGGTGAAAGGCTGTCTGGGAAACAATTTAAAGGCCCGTCAGAAGAGAGTGAAGCAAGGGGTGGAGGGAGAGCGGGCCAGAGTTTTCATAATGACAATTACTCCTGCTTTCATTTGGATCTGAGAAACAGCCACAGAGAGGAGACTGGTGGGGGAGATGGAAAGCTGGAGGACAAAAGAGAAAAGTAAGGTTAGGCATAGTTAAAGAAAAAAAAAAACTAAAGTGGGAAACAAACAATCAACAAGAAAGAGAGAGAGACAGCTAAGAAAAAAAAACATCAGATTTGTATTATCTACCCCCTCCTCATCTCTCGCTTTGCCTTTTTTGCAGCAGCAGCAGCCAAATAAAATAAAATCAGGCACTAGCCCTGTCTGACAGGGAAGAGACTAGATGACGAGATGGGGGGCCGAGCTCAACGCAGACAGGATTACATGCCAAAACTGAGGGATTTGTGCACAAAAACAACTTGTCAATCGCTTTAAAGTCAAAATATTGACTTGCACAGAGGCTGTGACAGCGCTTTCACCTGATTTCCAGACTTTGAGAGACAACAGCCTCTCAGCATCTATCAATAACAATAACACAATTGGAGCTTTCAAATGCGCGTCCTCAGATGGACCTGAGACAAAAATACACCTTGTTTTTTTTTCTTCTCCAGGATTTTCAAACAGGAAGTCAGGGAGGTTCCGCCTTTACAGCAGTGTGTAGAAACCGGAGGTCGGACTCAAGCAGTTGATGAGACGTGGATGTCCTGTGTAATTTCATCATTGTGGTTAGACGGCTTAATGTAGGAGTCAATGTGGCACCTGAGTGACAGCTGGCATTTACTTGTTAAAGCACAGACGCGCGCACACACACACACACACACACACACACACACACACACACGGATTTGTGTTGATTAAGTCAAACTAAAGCCATTTTCTCATATGAACTTAGTGGCCCTTTCCAACATGTAGCACACAACAGGAGATTGTCCGTGTCAGACACTTACTGGAAATACTCGAGGGGTGACGCCTGGGTAATGTGTGTGTGTGATTCTCTTGCAGTTCCTTGAATTTGTCTGAGGATCAGTCCTTACCCGCACGAGATCCCGAATCTCATCGTCTCCCCAATTAGACTTTTTCATCGGTGGCTTTGTGTAAATGATGCTTCTTCTTCATCCCCGAGTGTTTGTGTTCTTCCAGTTTTGCATGATAGAAATGTCATCAACGGCACCTGCTGTGAATTCTCTGGATAATGACCTGCTCTATTCCCACATGGGCTAGATCGGACATTATACAGGCTTTGTATCAGGGAGCTGGCAGGGTAAAGTCCGTTTAATGTCCGGTCCAAGTGGTTCAGACATTTGTGTTCTCCTGGTTCAGGATTTCAGTGCATATGTGAAAGCAGCTCAACTGACCGCCCATCTAAGTTCAACTTGGTTGTTTCAAGTTGAACTTGAATTTAAATTCCCGTATGTTTTGGAAATATGAGCTATGATGATACAGCAGATCCGACTGTGCAGAGAGTTTTCATTTTTCAGAAGAGAATAAAACCTTTTCTGCCCTCGTTGTTGCGCAGCACAGAAACATGACCTACAGGTTTACGCCATGTCCACCAGTTTGGATTATTTCAATTTAGTTAGAACTCGTGTTTTCAGTGCTACAATACCTATGATCGCTGGCTGTCGTTGCTCGGGGCGACTCAGAGCGGTAGCAAGTTGAAAACACTTTGTTGGAGTTGAGAACAGTTACAGATATTGACCCATAATTTAAAAGTTAATTTATATTAGTTACTGATTGTGTTTTCAGTTTTCTCAACAGCGCAATCTTTAGCTTCCACCCACCGTTAGCAAAGCTTGTACATTCTGAATCACTAGGAGTTACATAAGGACTTCTCAAATCAAAAATGGGGCTAATCAACAGTTAACAATGTTAACTTAACCCCCCCCTGGAGCTAGTAAACTGCCTGTCCAGCCATTGGAAAAGCATTGATATAGCAAGTCATTTTCAGTGGCTGCTCACACTCATATTGAACCAATTAAGTTACCGGTGCAGAAATCATCAGTCGGTACCAAAAGTTCACGCCCCCCCCGGAGAACACTACGCCGTCACAACAGAGAAATAAATGAAAAGTTTGTCTTCATTGTGATGAGTACAATTTTGACCACAGGCAGACACATCACAACAAACCCAGTGGATATATACACAGATTTATTTGGTCATTTCAGTTTGACTTCATATGTACAGCTGACAGCGCTAATGGCCAATCATTCTTTCTTCTTTCAACATCTTGTCTTTTCTTCCTCTTGCTTGGTTTGTAATGAATCTCTTTTATATCTGTCTCTACACCTGTGTCACTTACTCCCCTTTTTTTTTGTCTGACTTTTCCTTTTCTGATCACTTACATTTTCTCTTCACACCTCCATCTAGTTTCACATCCATCGAGACGTTCATGTTCTCCCTGCACTTTTGCTTTCTCATGCACCTCCTCTTGCCGCTTGCCTCTGCTCTCCGTGCAGATTCATTCACTGTGTTTCTCCTAAGCTAAGTCCCAAAGACAAGTGGCTGTTTATCAAATACCCTGGCAAAACTAGGGAATTAATCTTAGCCCCTTATCCTTCTTGCCAAGAGAAAGAGAGCGAGGGAGAGAGAGAGAGAGAGCGGAGGGAGGAGGGTTACGGGGGTAAAGAAGCGAAACATCCTTCAGCTTTTAATTCTATGAATTGGATTAATGCAGATCTGTGTGGGAGGCAGCAGATGTGCATGTGCCTATGAGCATGTTGTGCACGTGCGCGTGTGTGAGCGTGAGCGAAGAACATGGTTGCATCATGTCAGACTAGCCGCTGTTTAATATCAACAACCCATTCTGAGTTTCACCTCTCCCCTTTTCTCCTCCTCCTCCTCCTGCATCTCCTCCCCCCTCTTCCTCTCTTCGTCTCTCATCCAGTATTTGGCTTGTTTTCAAACGGCTGCAGGCCCCGATGAAATTAGACTGAGTGCACTGTAATGAAGACCATGCCAGGGAGAGCTATGATATTAAATGTCACACAAACACACCCTCATCGCATACACACACACACACATCCACAGTCACCGCACTCGCAAAGAGCTACATAATAACACCGACAGGACTCGTGAAAGTTTTGGGAGGATGACAAAAGCTTATTTTGCGTTCTGTGTTCCCTGAATGGAAACACGCTGATTGTACGAGAGAGGCTGCGCTCCTGAACACTCGCTCCATTAAACTGATTGACTGAGAGAATCCAGGTGAAAGCCCTGATCCAGTATTGAATTCCCCACTTAAATCCATATCAAATCCAAATCACTGGGCAAATTAAAGTCACGGTTGATGAAGATGAACTGGTGGCAGGTTCACTGTGAATCCCGCGGCACGAAAACATTGCGCGAAATCATTATGAAGTATGTATTTGAATTCTGGACCAGGATTCTTGCTGGACTACATCTCAGAAGAACTAAACATGAATGATGCAGGTCTGACATCATATCACAAAACAACAGTGTCTGTAAGAGGGAGGGACAGATCCAGAAAAAGAAGCTGACACAGATGAAGGAGACAGGAGTAATAAGATTCAAAGCATGCTGGGAAAGGGTAGAGAGTGTTCAATGAGGGAGAAACTCAGCAGTGGGAGATGAGGAGCAGGCTTGAAGAGAAAGGGGGGGGGCAGTGAAGCAAGCGAACGGACACGCAAAAAGGAAATTTTAGGTAGATGGGGACGATCGGGAGGGAAAGAAGAGGGGGAGAGGAGATGTGGCCAAGATGGATAGAGTGCATGTGCTCAAAGGCAGAGGTTGGTTTTTAAGGTTGGAGGGAAAGGGGACGAGCGAGAGCATAAAAGAGAGAGGTGGAGGAGATGACAGAGGGGGAGAGGGAAAGGGGAGCAAGGCAGTGAGTGGGGTGAAGTAGAGAGAGAGGAGGAGAAGATGATGGATGGATAGACGATGGTGAAATGGAAAGGTGGGCTTAGTGGTGATGGATGAAGCTGCAGCCTGCAGACCCTGTACGTCTCCCTGGGTCCCCTTGGACCCTAGTGTGTGTGTGTGTGTGTGTGTGTGTGTGTGTGTGTGTGTGTGTGTATGGTCAATTCAAATGCAGGTGTATATACAGTGTACAGTGTGTGTATGCAGGTGGAGATTGAAAGATGAATAATAGCAAAGAGTGACCTGTGTGTGCGAGTGTGTTTTGTTTCGGGGGGGGGGGGGGCACTGACATTGTGTGAGATGGTCAGTGGATAGTAAAGGTCACCTGGTCTAAGTGGTCCCTCCATGTTGTGGTGGGACTGCCTGTCTCTCTACGACAGGTCCATGAAGTGGTGAGGTCAAATGGCGCTGATGTCGCTGCTCTGGGGACTTAATGGAGATCCTGAGTCCCACATTTACACTTACAGCATGTACACTCAACCTGTACAGGTTGAAGGAGAGGGTGTCGACATGCCAACACGTTGATGTTAAGGAGGTATATAATAGAGGTTAATAATGTACTGCAACGTTATGATGTGTATGATCAGCATCTTAGTCGGGGCAATTAATATGCTAATATTAAATAAATAAGTACGAGAGCGGTTGGTCGGATTATCAGGAGTGGTTTCGGTTATAAAGTGAAGCACTGGAAGAATGGTGGTAGATGAAAAGTCAGGGGATCACCAGAATTATTACAATTTATAATGTGGACACATGAATATTTGTATTAATCCATCAGCAGCTCACCACAAATGTGAACGTCGAGGTGACGCTAAAGGGGAAAAGTCAGGGGATTATCAAAGTCATTAGGATCCATCCTCTGGGCACTGTGGATATCTGTACAAAAGTTCAACGCGATCCATGCAGTGGTTGAGACAATGCAGCCTGGAGTGAAGTGGACAACCAACCGTCATGAACACAGCCACTCCGCTAACAACCTTGCAGCTTTGATGTGCTTTTATGTGTATTTGTTTGCAGCAACAAGGCAGAACTTTATCTTTGTGATTAAAATGTAAAATGTGAAAGATAATGAGATAAACAAACCAAATAAAGTCAGTTTCCCACCAAATTTGTCACAGTTCAAGTACAGAGCACAGGCTGGAAGAGCCAAACACAGACACTCGGGGTGGACAGGTGCAGTGAAATGACTTTTAATGAAAGGTGAAAGTGGTGAAGCTCACAATTAGTCCACAGGGCATGGCTGGTAGTCAGGTCAAAACACAGGTACAGCCGACTGAAAGAGGTAAAAAAAAAACAGGTCACAGGCAGGATGGCAAGAGCATTACAACAGGCTTGAAGCATAAGCACGTAGATGATGAGGCAGATGACAGGTGAAAAGGCTGGCAGGGCAATTAGGGAAATAGGAACAGTTGTGCAAGAGTGGGGGAGGTCAGGTGATGAAGTGTTACTGCAGGGCAGTGGGAGTCAGGTGATTGGACTGGGAGGAAAAGGTGCGTTCAACTTCATGCGGCACAGGTAAGAAATTTTGTCCAACTTTCGCCGGCTCCGTGCAACGTCACTCTGTCACATGAACCAAAGTGCCTAAAGTTTTCCAAGTCAGTCGCTGCACCCATTGTGAACCACGTCTGTGATGACAGAGCCTTGCCCCGATTGGCTGAAGGCTTCACGGTTCTCTCTCCCAAAGGGGATACAATTTATTTGCTCCTTCTGGCAGTTCATTGTTTACCAATGGGCACCAACACCATAGTTTCCATTTCCAGCAAGAAAGCTGTAAAAACACTTCAGGAGTTTGTTATTTCAAACGAAGTAATGCCCTTATTGGTCATATTTTTTATTCTTTTGATTTTATTTCTTTTCACCCTCTTGGCAACATGGTGACCCTTTTTCTCAAAAGTACTCTCAAGTCCATGGTTCTCAATAAAACAAAAATAAATAAAAATTGTTATCTCTCTTTAAGTGTTGCTCTAGCAGGTAACCATACACCTTAACCCATCACACTTGATGTTTTAGATTCAATTTCATGTGTCAAAAGGCTGATGTAAACTCTGTCTCTGACTTGGACGTGTTTTAGGACTACGTATGTTTGGGTGAGTAAACAGTGCGTATACGTTTTGGGAAACAATCTGACATTGAGGGTGACACTCTCACTTTTTTAGATAAAATAAACCCTGAACAGCTCTGCAGAGTTGTGTGAACAGCCTGCTGCTGTGACACAGGTGTACTGAGCGCACTCGCGCTACGGGAAGCAGACTGTGTCCGACTTGACTGCAGACGTTTTATACTCCACCCCTGCCGTCACCGGCAGTTCACATTGACCATCGAGTCAGACAAAGTCAGACAGAAGTCGATGTCCAACGCACCTGAAGTCAGAGGGCGTCTGGTGGGCAGACAGAGCATCGCCATGACGACAAAACCTCAGAGAAACACGAGGGCGTCGGGGAAGAGACAGCGAGGCAAAATTAACCTAACAGGACAAGATGTTTTTGTTTTACTGAGGGTTATAATCTATGTGGGATAGTCTTCATGCAGTTTTGTCACCATGAGGTTGCCAGGCATTCAGTGTCTTTTTTCACTCTTTATTTTTGTATGGATTAAACAAATGTGATAAAAATGTGTTAATTAGTGAGTTTTAGAGGTTTTGGGAGCTTCATATTGAACACACAGACACAGTGGCACCGATGCTCTCATCTAACTCTCAGCAAGACATGTCTTCATTCCTCTATTTATCCTAATGTCACAGCACTTTATCAAAGATGTATCATGTGTCTTTGTTTTGACTCTGCTTCTAACCTCACGTGTTCTGAATCCAGAGACGAGCAGAGCATGATGGGTAATTAAACACCACTTAATACTGCGATGCTGATGAACAGAATGGAAGCACTATTAACCCAAAGGCAACTGGTGACATAGTTCAAAGTGTACATCTGGAGTCATGGCATGAGCATGTGGTTGTGTGTGCAGTGTGTAGTGTGTAGTGTGTGAGTGAGAACATGCAGTCCCAGATCCTGTGTTGACAGTATAATTGACAACCTAAAATGTTTGTGAGAATACAAGCTGGGAACAAGTTTGAAACCGACAGCAGACACAAGGCAGCCAGAGAGAGACGGTGCCGTGTTCAAAAAAGAAAGGAGATTCAGAGGAGGAGGGGAGAGAGGGTAAAGACTATAATGGTAAAAAGTAACTGTGTTTTCTAATTCATGTTTTTCATTTCTTTGTAATATTTCAACATTGTACTTTATTGTGAAATGTTCATTTTATGTTATGATGGGTGAATAGTTGGAACTGTTATTGTGTCACATCAATTGTGAATTAATGGCAGTCAAAAATAGAATTTTATTTATATGAATCTTAGTAAAAGACTTATTGTTTTTAAACCATCTTCATTTCAATTAGCTCACTGTGGGTGTTTTTCCCTTTCAGCTTTAACCCATCTGATTATTTTCATTTTTGATTAATTGACTGGTTTCATTTCCTTTTAATTAATCCCTTAATTGTTTGATCTATAAAACATGCTCACATATCTTGTTTTGTCCAACCAAGAGTCCAAAACCCAAAGATACTCAACTTACTATCACATCAAACAACAAAGAAAAGCAGCAAAACCTCACAATTTGGTGAAAGTTGTGCTTAACTAAAGAGTTAAATGATTATCAAATTATTATGATTATCAAAATAGTTGCATCTGTTGATTGAATCCTTGATTAATCGAGTAATTGTTTCAGCTCTTGTATCTAGTTGTTGACCACATTCCTCCGCCGAGCATAGTTTGAACATATACCTGACTGTCTCGGAAGGATATGTAAAGCTGAAGTTGCAATGTAGACTTCCCAAAGCCTGAAAAATCAATGCAGTACTAAGTATGCAGTATTGGACGGAAGAAAATAACGGAGGTGACAGAATCAGAGGGATTGGAAGAAAAGGAGGCAGGAAAAGGTTACAAATAGTAGAGTAAAAGGAAGTAAAATTAGAGGGATCACAGGTAGGTGGTTCCATCAAATGAATACCATTTCATAGGTGGAGCAGGTGCCAATTTATGGGGTCAGCTTGAACACTGCAAAGACAGAAAAGAGGGAGGGAGAGGGGAGACAGAGCAAAGAGCAAAGAGAGTAGCCTTCCTCTTGTCTAGCTTACTCAGTGTGGACAGCTGATAGAGATTAATGTCTTGAGTGGGTGGGGGAGGAGAGAGAGAGAGAGAGAGAGAGAGAGAGGTCCAGACTGACAGTGTGTGAGTCGGATGCATGATTGATGGAGGGAGCAACTCAGGGCACGGGACGAATGAAGAGGGCGAGGGACGAGGTAGTTAAGGGCGAGAGGAGGAGTTGAGAAGTTCAGCGCGCAGGGAGGCACAGCGGGCTGGCAGAGAAAGAGAGGAGTGAGACGGAGGGATCAGCAAATGAGCGTTGCACTCAAATTGAAATGTTCAGGCTTCGCGCGACAAATCCAGGTTTCCATTTTCATGCCGAGTGTGCAAATGCCTCGCTGCTAAATGCATGCTGGGATATGGAATTTATTCCACATAGTTTGGAGGCGGTCTCAACACCACACCCACTTCATCAAATGCTTACGATTTGTCTCATATTACGGATGATGAAATGTAAATTTCGGCGCGTGCGTGTGAGGGTGTGAGCGACACACACCTCCACACATGCACAGGCGCACACATATACTATTTCCCCCACCACGGAGATAAGCAGTAATGAGCTCTGCCGGCACCTTCTTCACACCTTTCACACTCCTGCAGCTGTGTATCTCTCCATTGCCACATTCTGTCCATTCTCTTATCTTCGGGCCTTTCACCTCTATTACTCTCAACTGTTCCTCTCCTCTTCATCTTTTCAGCCCCTCCCTTCCTCCACCTTTGCTCCTTCCACCTTCTCATCAACTCTTACTCTCTCCTTCCTCTGCTCTTCATCTCCACTTCAGCCATTTTCTCCCTTAATATGAATTCCTTCACCCAGGAGTCAAATTGAAGAGGATGTTGCTCAGCTCTGTATACACCCATCACTAAAACATGTGAGTTCTTTAAAGCGGAATGTAAGAAGTTAACTTATATATAATATCAGCTCTCAAAAGACATGTCTGTTGTTGTCTGTAAGTCAGATATATGGTGAATCACATGTTCTGTCTCATGGTATTATTTAACAAAACGTAACAAACAAAAGTAATGTGTGAAAATATAACAATGCATTGTTAATAGGTTATTATAACTTTTATTATAGCTTTTTTTTATTTAAATCATCTAACTACTTTAGCATAGAATGATAATTAACATGTAGATTGTGAGAATTTGGGAAATATGCTAATTATCATGAGCATATCTCCCGTTTATAAAACCTTAATTTCAAGTGGCAAACCTCTGTTGAACTTTGAGTCAGGCTAGCTCCAGCTATCCATCTCTGAGCTGTAGTGTCACATTTCTCACTTAGTAAGAATGTGAATAAGCATATTTCCCCAAATGTCAAACTATTCTGTGAACATTTAAAAGTTTAAAGTTTATAAGAACATGACAAATATAGAAAATAATTTCTCAGATTACAAGTAAAAGTCAGCAGATCCCCAGGGTGGGATGGAATTGGTTAAAGACAACGGTCCTAGGATGAGAAATAGATCAGTTCCAGGTAGCAGAAAAAATTTCTTTCCGAGTCACTATTAATCTTATATTACTACTGCTATTAAAAATAATACCTGCAGTTTTCTTTTCAAAAAAAGGTAGATTGGTTTAAAAATGATTCTCACCTGGATTTTACATCCCCATGCAGCAAAAGTTGTGTGTTGTGCTGCGAGAAGACTGCAGCTCACTATAAATTAACCTGACGTGCCAGATGGTTTATTGCACAGATCCATCTGGTAACACTTCATTGGGAACCATTTGGAAAAGGGCAGGTGCTTTAAAGAAATACTTGGCAGGTGACTGATCTGTCTATCAGCGTCTATCACGGGCTAACAGCCAATCAGATTCTGCATCTTTCCTCTTTTTATTCCACCACCAGCGGAGCCTTAGATGCGTCATAAACATCTTTTCAATCAAGAGAAGCCTCGAGTCTTGCTCTTTGCTCTTCTTTCAATGAAGGAATACTGTCCAGTATTGATATAACTGATGCTAAAGCAGCATCTACGCTACCCTCCTTAGGAGCCGCCATTGTTGTCGTCCCACCGGTAGTTCTTCCTTCGCAGGATTCGGATTGTAACCGGACCACTGTGGTTCGGTCACAAGCGAATAGCTTGGAGCCTGGTAAAATGAATTCTCACTCAAGAGAAATCCAGCTGCCTCACAAAGTGAACAATGAACAGGCTGAAGAGAAAAATGGGGATAAAATATAAAAGGAGCTGCTGGTCATTCTATACACTGTGAAAGATATTTCTACAATTTGAGTTTCACCTGAGTTTTTGGATGGTCTATTTATATATAAATAATGTTCAGTTCATTAGAAAGATAAAGTTCTCAAATACTAAATGTGTGTTTGTGCAGTGGCTCAGCTGTGAGTGGAAGCACAGCAGTACGGCTTGCCCTGACATTTACTAATGTTAATGTTAGTTAACATTGGTCCCATAACATACTGTATGAGTAAAGTCTGCCATTTGATATTTAGACTTATTTGGAGTTCAGGCAGAAGTAGAGTGTCTGAAGGATTGCCTTGCAGCTGGTGAGAGGAATGTTGAAGGGCAAAACGACAATAATGTGGTTATGTCAGCCTCTGTCTTCTCTCTTTATATTAGACATGTATGTTATTTTTCAACAGGCTAATGAAGTTAAGGGACAAGATGTTGTGCCAAAAGCAAGGGAGTAGGTCAACACTACTCAGAGATGTAACTCCTTTCCCTCCTCCTATATTTGCATTTAGGTGTATGTTAGTTCTGAATGTTTCTTTTAATATGGGGGAAAATGCTGTGAATCACAGATGCTGTCAGGGTTTTTTTCTTTTTTTTTAGCCTGGGTCAGAACGTGAAAACTCAGATGTGTCGGAAAGAACTGCATGAGCAGAGACAATGATTAAGCAAAGTGTCTATTATTGTAATAAATGGTTAAACCTTGATGTGAATGTTGTGACTGAAATTTAATTTGTGCAGCTCAAACCATTAAAAAATTATGTTTAGAAAATTCAACGCCAAATTGCTTTTCACAAACAAATTCCTGGTTCCTGGTTACACTGGATAATTCAAGGCCTGGCTGTTTTCATTATTTCTAGGCATATGGCTTGATTAAAAGTTTGCTTTAAATGTGCATATTGGTAATCTATTGAAAGAGCTGAGGCCAAAACTGGGCTTTTTCTCAGTTTATAAAATGATTTCCATTTGACGCCAGAAAGAAAATTGTGCAAAGCTCATTCCTTTCTGTTATTGACCATGGTGATGTGATTTACATGATTGCGACTTCCTCTCTACTAAAACTTGAATTACCATCTTGTGGTTGTCCAGTGGTTGAACTAGTCCATGGTTGATTAGCCTGCGAGTTCTTGAGTTATGGACAAAAATGCCTTGTATTTGGTTATAGTCCCCTTGTTCTTTGACCTTTGGCCACTAAAATATAATTAGTTCATGTTTCAGTTCAAGTGAATGTTTCTGCCAAATTTGAAGAAATTCCCTCAAGGCATTCTTGAGACCTTGACCTCTGACCTTTGACCACCAGATTCTAAGTTCATCCCTGAATCCAAGTGAATGCCTGTGCCAGATGTAATGAAATTCCCACCAGGTGTTCCTGATCTATTGGATTCACAAGAATCCAAAGTCACTGTGACCTTTGACCACCGAATTCTAATCAGTTCATCTTTGAATCCAAGTGAACATTTATGCCAAATTTGAAGAAAATTCCTTCAAAGTGGTCATCAAATATCACATTCAAGAGGCCGAAACCGGTCACAGTGACCTTCACCTTTGACCTTTGCCCAAAATCTAATCAATTCATCTTCAACACCGAGTGAACGATTGTGCCAAATTTGAAGATTTTCTCTCAAGGCAATACTGAGATATTGTGTTCACGAGAATGGGACGGATGGACGACCTGAAAACATCACCAGCACGGAGGTATAAAAACTGGCCTTTGCATATCATTACATTACGCTTTGTAACAGGTGCAGGCTAACACGCTCACCACTGTACTTTACATGAATCTTAAGGATGGTCCTCTCTATACCATAGGAGAAAAATGCACTGGTTGCTGTTTATTGCGAAGACGTTGTTAGGTTAACTCCCTACTGATATCTCCGGCCTTTTATCTTATCATACCAGCAACTATAGCACCAGATCTTCATCACGATTCCTTTTAAATATCCCCAGGGTGCAGTGAGCTCGGTAAAAGTGCCGTCTTTATGCACCCAGGGCATAGAATGAGCTGCAAAATAACATCATCTTAAAAGCACTTCCTTCTTTGAATATTTTTAAAGGTCTTTTATGAATCACACTAAAGGAAACATATTTCTGTTTTACATAATCCCTCTCTTATATCACTGGTGTAGTTCTTCCTCAACTATATGTCTTATGTTGCTTTTATGTATTGTATTGTTTTAATGTGATTGCTTTTTTTTAATGGGAAACTGCTTGTGCTGCTGTCCTGACCAGGACTCCCACGAAGAAAAGATCATGTATCTCAATGGGACATTCCTGGATAAGGAATAAGATAATGGAAAAAAGTAAATAAATAAAATAAATTAATGGAACTACTGTCTATCAAAAAGGAGTCCCTTAAAAAGCCTGGGAAAATAATAATAATATTGTAGTGTAGTATAATACAATATTACTAGTGCCCTGACATTATTAGAGTCCTGATGATTTTATAGTTATTTTACATTATAAATTTTCCTCTCTTTAAGCGATCTGAGTAATCTGCTGTTCAAAAACCTTTGATTTGGAAATGGATTTCCATTTGTGGATTTATATTGTTTCACATTGGCCTCAGCAGAGGTCTGCACTGTAATCCAAAAATGGGCAAAGGGGTGTGGTGTGTGTGGAGCCGAGGCTTCGGTAAATGCCGGTTTAACTGTGGTAAGCATACACTCCCATTAGCATCGTTAGCACAGCTCGGCGGCTGGATGTCTTGCCCAAAGACGTAAGCTAGTTAACAACCAGAGATAACAGGTATGATGAGCGCAGACACCGATACCTGCTAATGAGAGCAAAAATATTCCTGCTGTTTCACTCAAAATAAAGGAGCACAGACTTCCTCACTTTCTGTTCTGTCAATTAATCGCACAACAAGCCATAGCCCATTATTTGTCCAATGTTTGCAAGAAAAATCTAAAAAGGCACCAACACCACAACATTCATTGACTGAATTAGCTGAGGTGACGCCGAGCTGACAGCTAACGGACTTTGACAGCACCCCTTGTCACTCAAAGTGGCGGCACCCTCAATTATAAACCTTATCAATTTAAACCCCCCCCCGTACAGCTGTCATAAAGGGGAAAATTAGCTATAGAGACCATAACCGCTTTTTGTACCATCCTGTAAACATGTGTATTTCTGCTGGAAAGTTGGGACTGACTCCCTTTTGGAGCTGGACTCAAGGGGCCATTCAAGAACTGCAGTTCTTGGCCCTGTTGTGTTGGCTTCATATTTCATCCGTGGAGGTTTAGAGTTCAAAGTTAACTTCGTCAACGTGACATATCCTTGTGATTCAGGGGTGGAGTGTTGTGGCATGTTTTCCTGAGACTGTCATTATGACCATTTTACATTTTACAGTTCTCCACATTAAAAGTCTTGGCGCCTTCTTCTGAGTGTTGATTACAGAGTGGTTTAAAATTGAATGAGTTCATTTCTTTGGTTAAATCACTCAGTTAATTTAAGAGCTAGAATGTGACTTTATTTTTCAGTGTCTGCGCTGTTTACTCTGTTTTTGCCGCCCCGTTGTCCAGGTCTGCCTTGTAAAAGAGATTTGCAGCCGAAATGAGACCGCACCTGGGTACATAAAATAAAATAAATAATGAAAACATTTAAGTCACATGCTGCGGCACCAGTATTTTGAAAGATGGTGCTGTACCGCAGAGTGAGATTGGGCCTTTAAATCCAAGTAATCCTCCTTTTGTGTTGGTTCTCTGCTTCTGCCCCTTTTATTCTTTTCTATCATTATTTTTCCATCTGCTACTTCGACAAAGGCTCCTATCACGCTCACACTTCAACTGCTCTTTATGCTCTCATCAATCCCGCTTACAGTTCTGCTCTCGTTTCACTTCAACCTTTTCTGCATACATCCATATCCTTCTTTCATTTCCATTGCCTCCCGCTTTTTCTCTTTCGTTTGCCCGCTCATTTCTCTACATTCCACTTTATCCCCATTTCCCTCTGCTTGTGTTTCTGTGTGTGTTTGTGTGTATGGCAGCAGGGTGCTTGTGGTTATTTTTCAGGCAGCAGCCCAGAAGATTGGACTGTCATAATCTATGGTCCTGAGTTATAAGTGTTTCTAACCCAAACCTGCGGACAGGACCATTTTTCCTCTCTTCCTCTTCTCCTCCACCTCCTCCTCTTCCCTCTCTCTTTCCCTCCCTCCCTTTTCGTCCCTCTTCTCACATCATATCTCACTCTTCCTCCCATTCCTTGTCACGATGTGTAGTCATCCATTTTCTGCAGTGACCGCAATTCAAACTCTTGCTATTGATCACCACCCATGGGTTCACATCATCTCTCCTGCACTAAATTTGGAGTTTACCCTCGGCGATGTTTCAGTATTTGATTGGATGGCTCGTTCATATTGTTGTAATCGTTAACCCTTTAATGGTCTTCTTAACTGTTTGCTGGAGCACATTTTGAGCTGATTGAATCAACGCTAACACTCAGTTAAAGTATGTTAGGCCCAAATTCATTACCAGGGCACACTAGGTGGTTTTTACTGACGGTGTCATGTTTGTGGTGAAGTGTTCAAAGATAATTATCTTTTTTATTGTCATTATTTTTTAATTTAGTTTGGTTTCAGAGAGGAGACTGAACAGTTATGCACAAGTTTTTTTTTTATTGAATATTGCCATGGAATTGGATATTTGCTATTGTTATTATTGTTATTATTTTTCACTTTTTTATGACATTTTCAGGGAAAATACAGCACACAGTTCAGTACAGGGTGATACTGCTAATATTGGTATTAATGACTCAGCAAAGACTAATGTAATCACTTAAACAGTTGACACTGACAATCCTCACTCTGATCAATGGAGGCAGTCGCATCTCTGTCCAAATGATGTATCTACTGTAGATTGAAATGTGCAGGAAAGCAAGTTAGTAATGGTTTGTCGAAAACCACAAAAAGAAGATGCATCACCCAAGAAATGTTGTCCCACCACACTGAACTGTGTATTAACTTTTTTTTTCTTTTATTATTATTCAAAAAGTGTTTCATGTTTATTCTGACATTTCGCACAAGGCTGGATTTGTAGCTATTAAAATAGTTACAAATGTCTGAAGGATTTTGAATGAGGTTTTCTTCCTGCTGTGACAGAACCAGGGTATTGGCAGCTTTCACTTCGACTCTGTATTCTGCAGCATCAGAGACAGTGTATAACTGTGGAGCTACTACCATTAGAAGTAAAAGAACAGGAGCCCTGGGGCACACTCGTGTTTGAATATGGGAAAGAAATAGACAGAGGGTGAGGGAGTAAATCAATCAGTACGAATCACAACTTGATGATGTTAACTACGTCACTCTCACTGCTTTTTACTCCACTATTCTAGTGGATTCCTGCATGGTTTTTTTTTGTCCCCTAAATCCCCTTCATCACTACCTGCCACTTCCTCCCCACCCCACCTCATCCCGCATTTACACCCCCGCCCCCCCCCTAAACACATATGAGCTAAGCCAGAGAGCTTTCAACTCATTTAATGTGATCAGTTCATTAGAAAGATGAAGCGCATTCCCTCTAATGGGCACTTGAGCAGCAGCAACGGGGGAGCAGATTGCCTCCCTCGCTTGCTAAATAATTAGACTTGGGGGAAAAAGGGAAGGGACACACATAGTGGGAGAGCGAAGGGGGAGAGGTGTGAGCGCAGGCATGTGTGTTTGTGTGTGTGTGTGTGTGTAGAGGGGAGGATAGAAGAAAGAGAAAAACATGAGAAAACACTTTCTTCAGTCCAGCAGGATGTGATGAAGACATAGAGATGGCATGGAGACAGCTGGTATGTGTGTGTGTGTGTGTGTGTGTGTGTGTGTGTGTGTGTGTGTGTGTGTGTGTCAGAGTGTGTGTTTGTATGTGTGTGTGTGTGTGTGTCAGAGTGTGTATGCAGCCCTGAAATTGCCCAAACACCGGGTAAGTGCATCTTTTCAAAATCCTCCATTCACTCAAGTAAGTCAAGGTCATTCTCCACTCAAAAAAGGGAAAGTAAAAAGAATAAAAAAAGCACTTGTTGGATCTAGCAGGGGAAAGAGAGGAGAAAGAAGGAAAGTTTAAAAGCATCTCTCTCCCATTTGTTTTCGATTCTGCTATTCTATCAAGGGCCTTTTCTCTATCTCCATTATTGAGTGGTGAATTTAAAGCTCTTTTACCTCTTTGTCATTATTTACAAAACTGAGAGCTCTGTCTATGCTAGGAGATATTGACAAAGTAGATGTTCTTTAGACCTCAGGCAGGAGGGAAGAAGAAAAAAAAATCAAAATTCACAAGGAATCCATTTTTTTCTGAGTCCTCATCTGGAGGGAGATAGCCATGACGATAGAGCAGTGCTTGGGGAACAAAACTGCTTTTCTCAGAAAAGGCAAAACAGGAATAAGATAATAAGAGGAATTGGAAATCACATTGTATGGAGCGCACTGCATAAACACACAAGCACACAGCCTCATTCACTTTTTCTGACTGTCTCTTTGTCTCCGTCTCTCTCTCTCTCGGTCTCCCGTCCTTCAAACCCAGATTGATAGTGACTATGACGTGAGGAACACTATAACTCCGCTGCACTTGGACATTTAAAGCCCGTGCCCTCTATTAAACCCTTTCGATGTGACATGATTCTTGAGGGTCCAAATCCCACTCAACACCACCAGAACCAAATACCCTTATCTTACCAAAATCAGCACGAGCAGTAGATTGGATTTAGATTTAGATTTGGATTTCTGTTTCTGAGCTCTACTCACTACTGTTTCGAAGTCTTCTTGTGACATGCAGATGGATTCAGAAGAAGCTCTATTGCATCTTAGTAATCAAGTGTAGAAATGGCGACAGCAGCGGAAGAAGGAGCTGAGAAGAAACATGAAATTTGCAACTGGGA